>NW_028270159.1:49655149-49737649 GCF_037043375.1 Chiloscyllium plagiosum
AGAGTAGGGTCGAGATAAGAGACTCTGTCCCAGTCACTGTCCCCCATCCCCATCCCTCACTCTGTCCCGCGTCCCATCCCCATCACTCACTCTGTCCCGCGTCCCCATCCCAATGACTTCCCACCCCCCCCAATCCCCATCACTGTCCCCCATCCCCATCACTCACTCTGTCCCGCGTCCCAATCCCAATGACTTCCCACCCCCCCAATCCCCATCACTGTCCCCCATCCCCATCCCTCACTCTGTCCCACGTCCCCATCCCAATGACTTCCCAATCCCCATCACTGTCCCCCATCCCCATCACTCACTCTGTCCCGCGTCCCAATCCCAATGACTTCCCACCCCCCCATCCCCATCACTGTCCCCAATCCTCATCACTCACTCTGTCCCACATCCCCATCCCAATGACTTCCCACCCCCCCAATCCCCATCACTATCCCCCATCCCCATCCCTCACTCTGTCCCACATCCCCATCCCAATGACTTCCCACCCCCCCAATCCCCATCACTATCCCCCATCCCCATCCCTCACTCTGTCCCGCGTCCCAATCCCAATGACTTCCCACCCCCCCATCCCCATCACTGTCCCCAATCCCCATCACTCACTCTGTCCCACGTCCCCATCCCAATGACTTCCCAATCTCCATCACTGTCCCCCATCCCCATCACTCACTCTGTCCCGCGTCCCAATCCTAATGACTTCCCACCTCCCATCCGCATCACTGTCCCCCATCCCCATCACTCACTCTGTCCCACGTCCCCATCCCAATGACTTCCCCATCCCCATCACTCACTCTGTCCCCTGTCCCCCTCCCCAATGACTTCCCACCCCCCCTCCCCCATTCCCATCACTGTCCCCATCTCCATTACTCACTCTTTCCCACATCCCCCATACCAATGACTTCCCCATCCCCATCACTGTCCCCATCCCCATCACTCACTCTGTCCCCTGTCCCCCACCCCAATGACTTCCCACCCCCCCTCCCCCATCCCCATCACTGTCCCCATCCCCATCACTCACTCTGTCCCCTGTCCCCCACCCCAATGACTTCCCACCCCCCCAATCCCCATCACTGTCCCCACCTCCATCACTCACTCTGTCCCACGTCCCCATCCCAATGACTTCCCAATCCCCATCACTGTCCCCCATCCCCATCACTGTCCCCCATCCCCATCACTCACTCTGTCCCACGTCCCCATCCCAATGACTTCCCAATCCCCATCACTGTCCCCCATTCCCATCACTGTCCCCCATCCCCATCACTGTCCCCCATCCCCATCACTCACTCTGTCCCACGTCCCCATCCCAATGACTTCCCCATCCCCATCACTGTCCCCATCTCCATTACTCACTCTGTCCCCTGTCCCCCACCCCAATGACTTCCCACCCCCCCTCCCCCATCCCCATCACTGTCCCCATCTCCATTACTCACTCTGTCCCACATCCCCCATACCAATGACTTCCCACCCCTCCAATGCCCATCACTGTCCCCCATCCCCATCACTGTCCCCCATCCCCATCACTGTCCCCCATCCCCCATCACTCACTCTGTCCCCTGTCCCCCCATCCCAATGACTTCCCACCCCTTCTCCCCAATCCCCATCTCTGTCCCCCATCCTCATCACTGTCCCCCATCCCCATCACTGTCCCCATCCCCGTCACTGTCCCCATCCCCATCACTGTCCCCCATCCTCATCACTGTCCCCCATCCCCATCACTGTCCCCATCTCCATCACTCACTCTGTCCCCTGTCCCCCATCCCAATGACTTCCCAATCCCCCATCCCCATCACTGGCCCCCATCCCCATCACTGTCCCCATCTCCATCACTGGCCCCCATCTCCATCACTCACTCTGTCCCCTGTCCCCCATCCCAGTGACTTCCCACCCCCCGCTCCAATCCCATCACTGTCCCCATCCCCATCACTGTCCCCATCTCCATCACTCACTCTGTCCCACGTCCCCCATCCCAATGACCTCCCACCCCCTGCCCCAATACCCATCACTGTCCCCATCACTGTTCCCATCCCCATCACTCACTCGGTCCCATGTCCCCATCCCAATGACTTCCCACCCCAATCCCCATCACTGTCCCCATCCCCATCACTGTCCCCACCCCCATCACTCACTCTGTCCCACGTCTCCCATCCCAATGACTTCCCACCCCCCTGCCCAAATCCCCATCACTGACCCCCATCCCCATCACTGTCCCCACCCCCATCACTCACTCTGTCCCACGTCTCCCATCCCAATGACTTCCCACCCCCCTGCCCAAATCCCCATCACTGACCCCCATCCCCATCACTCACTCTGTCCCACGTCCCCATCCCAATGACTTCCCACCCCCCCGCCCCAATCCCCATCACTGTCCCAATCCCCATCACTGTCACCATCTCCATCACTCACTCTGTCCCCTATCCCCCATCCCAATGACTTCCCACCCCCCCGCTCCATTCCCCATCACTGTCCCCCATCCCCATCCCTGTCCCCATCCCCACCCCCATCACTCACTCTGTCCCCTGTCCCCCATCCCAATGACTTCCCAACCCCCTTACCAATCCCATTACTCTCCCTATCTCCATCGCTCACTTGTCCCGTCCACCATCCCTATGACTTCCCCCCACCCCCATCCCCATCACTGTCCCCATCTCCATCACTCACTCTGTCCCACGTCCCCCACCCCACTGACTTCCCACCCCCCCTTACTTCCCACCCCCCCTTACCCATCCCCGTCACTGTCCCCATCCCCATGGCTGTCCCCCATCCCCATTACTCAGTCTGTCCCACGTCCCCCATCCCAGTGACTTCCCACTCCCCCGCCCCAAACCCCATTACTGTTCCCATCCCCATCGCTGTCCCCCATCCCCGTCACTGTCCCCATCCCCGTCACTGTCCCCATCCCCGTCACTGTCCCCCATCCCCATCACTGTCCCCATCTCCATCACTGTCCCCCATCCCCATAACTCACTCTGTCCCCTGTCCCCAGCCCAATGACTTCCCACCCCCCCCGCCCCAGTCCCCATCACTGTCCCCCATCCCCATCACTGTCCCCATCTCCATCACTGTCCCCATCCCCGTTACTGTCCCCATCTCCATCATTGTCCCCCATCCCCATCACTCACTCTGTCCCCTGTCCCCAGCCCAATGACTTCCCACCCCCCCTCCCCCATCCCCATCACTGTCCCCCATCCCCATCACTGTCCCCCATCCCCATCGCTGTCCCCATCCCCATCGCTGTCCCCATCCCCATCGCTGTCCCCCATCCCCGTCACTGTCCCCATCCCCGTCACTGTCCCCATCCCCGTTACTGTCCCCAACTCCATCACTGTCCCCCATCTCCATCACTCACTCTGTCCCCTGTCCCCAGCCCAATGACTTCCCACTCCCCCTCCCCCATCCCCATCACTGTCCCCCATCTCCATCACTGTCCCCATCTCCATCACTGTCCCCATCCCCATCGCTGTCCCCCATCCCCATTACTCAGTCTGTCCCACGTCCCCAGCCCAATGACTTCCCACTCCCCCGCCCCAATCCCCATCACTGTTCCCATCCCCATGACTGTCCCCCATCCCCATCACTGCCCCCATCCCCGTCACTGCCCCCATCCCCGTCACTGCCCCCATCCCCGTTACTGTCCCCATCTCCATCACTGTCCCCCATCTCCATCACTGTCCCCCATCTCCATCACTCACTCTGTCCCCTATCCCCCATCCCAATGACTTCCCACCCCTCCCGCCCCAGTCCCCATCACTGTCTCCATCCCCATCACTGTCCCCATCTCCATCACTCACTCTGTCCCCTATCCCCCATCCCAATGACTTCCCACCCCCCCGCTCCATTCCCCATCACTGTCTCCATCCCCATCACTGTCCCCCATCCCCATCACTGTCCCCATCCCCATTACTCAGTCTGTCCCACATCCCCATCCCAATGACTTCCCCATCCCCATCACTGTCCCCATCCCCGTCACTGTCCCCATCCCCGTTACTGTCCCCATCTCCATCACTGTCCCCCATCTCCATCACTCACTCTGTCCCCTATCCCCCATCCCAATGACTTCCCACCCCCCCGCCCCAGTCCCCATCACTGTCCCCATCTCCATCACTCACTCTGTCCCCTGTCCCCAGCCCAATGACTTCCCAGTCCCCATCACTGTCCCCATCCCCATTACTCAGTCTGTCCCACATCCCCATCCCAATGACTTCCTACCCCCTCCCCGACCCAATCCCCATCACTCCCCATCCCAGTACCATGGAGAGAGAGGTTGACTCTGGATCCACACGGATTGGCCCAGTGAATCACAGCGTAAATTGGAGGAACGACACCTCACCTTCTGGTTGGGCAGCCTACAGCCCGTGTCAAAGAACCTCCCTCCCCATTCCCCGACTCTCTTCCCTTCCACTGCTCCCTGGTGCCAACCGGATACCTCCCACCCATTGACCAACCAGGTCATACCCTCTAACTGTCTTCACTTGTTCCCACTTCACCACCCTATTCCCATCACCCCGTTTATCTGCAGCTCCCCCTGCACCCACCCCCAGTCCTGAGGAAGGGTTACACCCAAAACGTCAACTTCTGCACCTCCTGATGCTGCCTGGCTTCCTGTGTTCTTCCAGCCTCCTGACTGTTTACTCTGTATCTAACTCTGTGCTATCCCTGTCCTGGGAGTGTTTGATGGGGGGGGGGGAACAGTGTAGAGGGAACTTTACTCTGTATCTAACTCTGTGCTATCCCTGTCCTGGGAGTGTTTGATGGGGGGGACAGTGTAGAGGGAACTTTACTCTGTATCCAACTCTGTGCAATCCCTGTCCTGGGAGTGTTTGATGGGGGGGGGGAACAGTGTAGAGGGAGCTTTACTCTGTATCTAACTCTGTGCTATCCCTGTCCTGGGAGTGTTTGATGGGGGGGACAGTGTAGAGGAAGCTTTACTCTGGATCGAACACTGTGCTATCCATGTCCTGGGAGTGTTTGATGGGGGGAACAGGGTAGAGGGACCTTTACTCAGTATCTAACCCTGTGCTATCCCTGTCCTGGGAGTGTTTGATGGGGGGGGGGGGGGCAGGGTAGAGGAAGCTTTACTCTGAATCTAACTCTGTGCTATCCCTGTCCTGAGAATGTTTGATGGGGGGGACAGCGTAGAGTGAGCTTTACTCTGTATCTAACCCTGTGCTATCCCTGTCCTTGGAGTGTTTGTTGGGGGTACAGTGTAGAGGGAGTTTTACTCTGTATCTAACCCCGTGCTGTCCCCGTCCTGGGATGAGCGGGACAGTGTAGAGGGAGCTTTACTCTGTATCTAACCACGTGCTGTCCCTGTCCTGGGAGCATTTGATTAGGGACAGTGTAGAGGGAGCTTTACTCTGTATCTAACCCCGTGCTGTCCCTGTCCTGGGAGTGTGTGATGGGGGACAGTGTAGAGTGAGCTTTACTCTGTATCTACCCCTGTGCAGTCCCTGTCCTGGGAGTGTTTGATTAGGGACACTGTAGAGGCAGCTTTACTCTGTATCTAACCCTGTGCAGTCCCTGTCCTGGGAGTGTTTGATTAGGGACACTGTAGAGGGAGCTTTACTCTGTATCTAACCCCGTGCTGTCCCTGGGATGGGGTGACAGTGTAGAGGGAGCTTTACTCTGTATCTAACCCCGTGCTGTCCCCGTCCTGGGATGGGCGGGACAGTGTAGATGGAGCTTTACTCTGTATCGAACCCTGTGCTGTCCCTGACCCTGGGATGGGGGAACAGTGTAGAGGGAGCTTTACTCTGTATCTAACCCGGTGCTGTCCCCATCCTGGGAGTGTTTGATTAGGGACACTGGAGAGGGAGCTTTACTCTGTATCTAACCCCGTGCTGTCCCTGACCCTGGGATGGGGTGACAGAGGAGAGGGAGCTTTACTCTGTATCTAACCCGGTGCTGTCCCCGTCCTGGGAGTGTTTGATTAGGGACACTGGAGAGGGAGCTTTACTCTGTATCTAACCCCGTGCTGTCCCTGTCCTGGGAGTGTTTGATTAGGGACACTGTAGAGGGAGCTTTACTCTGTATCTAACCCCGTGCTGTCCCTGACCCTGGGATGGGGGGACAGTGTAGAGGGAGCTTTACTCTGTATCTAACCCGGTGCTGTCCCCGTCCTGGGAGTGTTTGATTAGGGACACTGGAGAGGGAGCTTTACTCTGTATCTAACCCCGTGCTGTCCCTGACCCTGGGATGGGGTGACAGTGTAGAGGAAGCTTTACTCTGTATCTAACCCCGTGCTGTCCATGTCCCTGGGATGGGGGGACAGTGTAGAAGAGCTTTACTCTGCACCTAACCCTGTGCTGCCCCTGACTCTGAAATGGGGTGACAGTGTAGAGGGAGCTTTACTCTGTATCTAACCCCGTGCTGTCCGTGTCCCTGGGATGGGGGGACAGTGTAGAGGGAGCTTTACTCTGTACCTAACCCCATGCTGTCCGTGTCCTTGGGATGGAATGACAGTGTAGAGGTTGATTTACTCTGGATCTAGCCCAGTGCAGTCCCTGTCCTGGGAGTGTTTGATTAGGGACAGTGTAGAGGGAGCTTTACTCTGTACCTAACCCCATGCTGTCCGTGTTCTTGGGATGGAGTGACAGTGTAGAGGTTGATTTACTCTGTATCTAGCCCTGTGCAGTCCCTGTACTGGGAGTATTTGATGGGGGACAGTGTAGAGGGAGCTTCCCCCTTTCGCTGACCCTGCGATGGGGACAGTATAAAGGGAGCTTCCCCCTTTCGCTGACCCTGCGATGGGGACAGTATAAAGGGAGCGTCCCCCTTTCCCTGACCCTGCGATGGGGGTGGGACAGTGTAAAGGGAGTGTCCCCCTTTCCCTGACCCTGCGATGGGGGGGGGGACAGTATAAAGGGAGCTTCCCCCTTTCCTTGACCCTGCGATGTGGGGGGACAGTATAAAGGGAGCGTCCCCCTTTCCCTGACCCTGCGATGGGGGTGGGACATTATAAAGGGAGTGTCCCCCTTTCCCTGACCCTGCGATGGGGGGGGGGACAGTATAAAGGGAGCTTCCCCCTTTCCCTGACCCTGCGATGTGGGGGGACAGTATAAAGGGAGCGTCCCCCTTTCCCTGACCCTGCGATGTGGGGGGACAGTATAAAGGGAGCGTCCCCCTTTCCCTGACCTTGCGATGGGGACTGTATAAAGGGAGCGTCCCCCTTTCCCTGATCCTGCGATGGGGGTGGACAGTGTAAAGGGAGCGTCCACCTTTTCCTTAACCGGGGTTTTGGGGCGACACTGTAAAGGGAGCGTCCCCCTTTCTCTGACCCTGCGATGTGGGGGGACAGTGTAAAGGGAGCGTCCCCCTTTCTCTGACCCTGCGATGTGGGGGAACAGTGTAAAGGGAGCGTCCCCCTTTCCCTGACCTTGCGATGTGGGGGGACAGTGTAAAGGGAGCGTCCCCCTTTCCCTGACCCTGCGATGTGGGGGGACAGTATAAAGGGAGCGTCCCCCTTTCCCTGACCCTGCGATGTGGGGGGACAGTATAAAGGGAGCGTCCCCCTTTCCCTGACCCTGCGATGTGGGGGATAGTATAAAGGGAGTGTCCCCCTTTCCCTGACCCTGCGAAGTGGGGGGACAGTATAAAGGGAGCGACACCCTTTCCCTGACCCTGCGATGTGGGGGGACAGTGTAAAGGGACCGTCCCCCTTTCCCTGACCCTGTGATGTGGGGGGACAGTGTAAAGGGAGCGTCCCCCTTTCCCTGACCCTGCGATGGGGGGGGACAGTATAAAGGGAGCGTCCCCCTTTCCCTGACCCTGCGATGGGGACAGTATAAAGGGAGCGTCCCCCTTTCCCTGACCCTGCGATGGGGACAGTATAAAGGGAGCGTCCCCCTTTCCCTGACCCTGCGATGGGGACAGTATAAAGGGAGCGTCCCCCTTTGCCTGACCCTGCGATGTGTGGGGGGACAGTATAAAGGGATCGTCCCCCTTTCCCTGACCCTGCGATGTGGGGGTACAGTATAAATGGAGCATCCCCTTTCCCTGACCCTGCGATGGGGGGGACAGTGTAAAGGGAGCGTGCCCCTTTGCCTGACCCTGCGATGGGGACATTATAAAGGCAGCGTCCCCCTTTCCCTGACCCTGCGATGTGGGGGGACAGTATAAAGGGAGTGTCCCCCTTTCCCTGACCCTGCGATGTTGGGGGACAGTATAAAGGGAGTGTCCCCCTTTCCCTGACCCTGTGATGTGGGGGGACAGTATAAAGGGAGCGTCCCCCTTTCCCTGACCCTGCGATGGGGACAGTATGAAGGGAGTGTCCCCCTTTCCCTGACCCTGCGATGGGGACAGTATAAAGGGAGCGTGCCCCTTTCCCTGACCCTGCGATGGCAACAGTATAAAGGGAGCTTCCCCCTTTCCTTGACCCTGCGATGTGGGGGGACAGTATAAAGGGAGCGTCCCCCTTTCCCTGACCCTGCGATGTGGGGAGACAGTATAAAGGGAGTGTCCCCCTTTCCCTGACCCTGCGATGGGGACAGTATAAAGGGAGTGTCCCCCTTTCCCTGACCCTGCGATGGGGACAGTATAAAGGGAGTGTCCCCCTTTCCCTGACCCTGCGATGTGGGGGGACAGTATAAAGGGAGCGTCCCCTTTCCCTGACCCTGCGATGTTGGGGGACAATATAAAGGGAGTGTCCCCCTGTCCCTGACCCTGTGATGTGGGGGGGACAGTATAAAGGGAGCGTCCTCCTTTCCCTGACCCTGCGATGTGGGGGGACAGTATAAAGGGAGTGTCCCCCTTTCCCTGACCCTGCGATGTGGGGGGACAGTATAAATGGAGCGTCCCCCTTTCCCTGACCCTGCGATGTGGGGGGACAGTATAAAGGGAGCGTCCCCGTTTCCCTGACCCTGCGACATGGGGGGACAGTATAAAGGGAGCGTCCCCCTTTCCCTGACCCTGCAATGGGGGGTACAGTGTAAAGGGAGCGTGCCCCTTTCCCTGACCCTGCGATGGGGACATTATAAAGGCAGCGTCCCCCTTTCCCTGACCCTGCGATGTGGGGGGACAGTATAAAGGGAGCGTCCCCCTTTCCCTGACCCTGCGATGTTGGGGGACAGTATAAAGGGAGTGTCCCCCTTTCCCTGACCCTGCGATGTGGGGGGACAGTATAAAGGGAGCGTCCCCCTTTCCCTGACCCTGCGATGGGGACAGTATAAAGGAAGCGTCCCCCTTTCCCTGACCCTGCGATGTGGGGGGACAGTGTAAAGGGAGCGTGCCCCTTTCCCTGACCCTGCAATGGGGACATTACAAAGGCAGCGTCCCCCTTTCCCTGACCCTGTGATGTGGGGGGGACAGTATAAAGGGAGCGTCCCCCTTTCCCTGACCCTGTGATGGGGGGGGGGGGAACAGTATAAAGGGACCGTCCCCCTTTCCCTGACCCTGCGATGTGGGGGGACAGTATAAAGGGAGCGTCCCCCTGTCCCTGACCCTGTGATGTGGGGGGACAGTATAAAGGGAGCGTCCCCCTTTCCCTGACCCTGTGATGGGGGTGGGACAGGATAAAGGGAGCGTCCCCCTTTCCCTGACCCTGCGATGTGGGGGGACAGTATAAAGGGAGCGTCCCCCTTTCCCTGACCCTGCGATGGGGACAGTATAAAGGGAGCGTCCCCCTTTCCCTGACCCTGCGATGGGGACAGTATAAAGGGAGCGTCCCCCTTTCCCTGACCCTGCGATGGGGGGGGACAGTATAAAGGGAGCGTCCCCCTTGCCCTGACCCTGTGATGTGGGGGGGGACAGTATAAAGGGAGCGTCCCCCTTTCCCTGACCCGGCGATGTGGGGGGACAGTATAAAGGGAGTGTCCCCCTTTCCCTGACCCTGCGATGTGGGGGGACAGTATAAAGGGAGCGTCCCCCTTTCCCTGACCCTGCGATGTGGGGGGACAGTATAAAGGGAGTGTCCCCCTTTCCCTGACCCTGCGATGGGGACAGTATAAAGGGAGTGTCCCCCTTTCCCTGACCCTGCGATGGGGACAGTATAAAGGGAGTGTCCCCTTTTCCCTGACCCTGCGATGGGGACAGTATAAAGGGAGCGTCCCCCTTTCCCTGACCCTGCGATGTGGGGGGACAGTGTAAAGGGAGCGTCCCCCTTTCACTGACCCTGCGATGGGGACAGTATAAAGGGAGTGTCCCCCTTTCCCTGACCCTGTGATGGGGACAGTATAAAGGGCGTGTCCCCCTTTCCCTGACCCTGCGATGGGGACAGTATAAAGGGAGTGTCCCCCTTTCTCTGACCCTGCGATGTGGGGGGACAGTATAAAGGGAGCGTCCCCCTTTCCCTGACCCTGCGATGTGGGGGGACAGTATAAAGGGAGCGTCCCCCTTTCCCTGACCCTGCGATGGGGGGGGACAGTATAAAGGGAGTGTCCCCCTTTCCCTGACCGTGCAATGTGGGGGGGGAACAGTATAAAGTGAGCATCCCCCTTTCCCTGACCCTGCGATGTGGGGGGACAGTATAAAGGGAGCGTCCCCCTTTCCCTGACACTGCGATGGGGACAGTATAAAGGGAGCGTCCCCCTTTCCCTGACCCTGCGATGTGGGGGGACAGTATAAAGGAAGCGTCCCCCTTTCCCTGACCCTGCGATGTGGGGGGACAGTATAAAGGGAGCGTCCCCCTTTCCCTGACCCTGCGATGTGGGGGGCAGTATAAAGGGAGCGTCCCCCATTCCCTGACCCTGCGATGGGGACAGTGTAAAGGGAGTGTCCCCCTTTCCCTGACCCTGTGATGGGGACACTATAAAGGGAGTGTCCCCCTTTCCCTGACCCTGCGATGGGGACAGTCTAAAGGGAGTGTCCCCCTTTCTCTGACCCTGCGATGTGGGGGGACAGTATAAAGGGAGCGTCACCCTTTCCCTGACCCTGCGATGTGGGGGGACAGTATAAAGGGAGCGTCCCCCTTTCCCTGACCCTGCGATGGGGACAGTATAAAGGGAGCGTTCCCCCTTTCCCTGACCCTGCGATGGGGACAGTATAAAGGGAGCGTCCCCCTTTCTCTGACCCTGCGATGCGGACAAGAGAAAGGGAGCGTCCCCCTTTCCCTGACCCTGCGATGTTGGGTGACACTATAAAGGGAGTGTCCCCCTTTCCCTGACCCTGCGATGTAGGGGGACAGTATAAAGGGAGCGTCCCCCTTTCCCTGACCCTGCGATGGGGGGGGGACTGTATAAAGGGAGTGTCCCCCTTTCCCTGACCCTGCGATGTTGGGGGACAGTATAAAGGGAGTGTCCCCCTGTCCCTGACCCTGGGATGTGGGGGGGACAGTATAAAGGGAGCGTCCCCCTTTCCCTGACCCTGCGATGTGGGGGGACAGTATAAAGGGAGTGTCCCCCTTTCCCTGACCCTGCGATGTGGGGGGACAGTATAAAGGGAGCGTCCCCGATTCCCTGACCCTGCGATGGGGACAGTATAAAGGGAGCGTCCCCCTTTCCCTGACCCTGCGATGGGGGGGGGGGGGACAGTATAAAGGGAGTGTCCCCCTTTCCCTGACCCTGCGATGTGGGGGACAGTATAAAGGGAGCGTCCCCCTTTCCCTGACCCTGCGATGGGGACAGTATAAAGGGAGCGTCCCCCTTTCCCTGACCCTGCGATGTGGGCGGACAGTATAAAGGGAGCGTCCCCCTTTCCCTGACCCTGCGATGGGGGGGGGGACAGTATAAAGGGAGCTTCCCCCTTTCCCTGACCCTGCGATGTGGGGGGACAGTATAAAGGGAGCGTCCCCCTTTCCCTGACCCTGCGATGTGGGGGGACAGTATAAAGGGAGCGTCCCCCTTTCCCTGACCTTGCGATGGGGACTGTATAAAGGGAGCGTCCCCCTTTCCCTGATCCTGCGATGGGGGTGGACAGTGTAAAGGGAGCGTCCACCTTTTCCTTAACCGGGGTTTTGGGGCGACACTGTAAAGGGAGCGTCCCCCTTTCTCTGACCCTGCGATGTGGGGGGACAGTGTAAAGGGAGCGTCCCCCTTTCTCTGACCCTGCGATGTGGGGGAACAGTGTAAATGGAGCGTCCCCCTTTCCCTGACCTTGCGATGTGGGGGGACAGTGTAAAGGGAGCGTCCCCCTTTCCCTGACCCTGCGATGTGGGGGGACAGTATAAAGGGAGCGTCCCCCTTTCCCTGACCCTGCGATGTGGGGGGACAGTATAAAGGGAGCGTCCCCCTTTCCCTGACCCTGCGATGTGGGGGACAGTATAAAGGGAGTGTCCCCCTTTCCCTGACCCTGCGAAGTGGGGGGACAGTATAAAGGGAGCGACACCCTTTCCCTGACCCTGCGATGTGGGGGGACAGTGTAAAGGGACCGTCCCCCTTTCCCTGACCCTGTGATGTGGGGGGACAGTGTAAAGGGAGCGTCCCCCTTTCCCTGACCCTGCGATGGGGGGGGACAGTATAAAGGGAGCGTCCCCCTTTCCCTGACCCTGCGATGGGGACAGTATAAAGGGAGCGTCCCCCTTTCCCTGACCCTGCGATGGGGACAGTATAAAGGGAGCGTCCCCCTTTCCCTGACCCTGCGATGGGGACAGTATAAAGGGAGCGTCCCCCTTTGCCTGACCCTGCGATGTGTGGGGGGACAGTATAAAGGGATCGTCCCCCTTTCCCTGACCCTGCGATGTGGGGGTACAGTATAAATGGAGCGTCCCCCTTTCCCTGACCCTGCGATGGGGGGGACAGTGTAAAGGGAGCGTGCCCCTTTGCCTGACCCTGCGATGGGGACATTATAAAGGCAGCGTCCCCCTTTCCCTGACCCTGCGATGTGGGGGGACAGTATAAAGGGAGCGTCCCCCTTTCCCTGACCCTGCGATGTTGGGGGACAGTATAAAGGGAGTGTCCCCCTTTCCCTGACCCTGTGATGTGGGGGGACAGTATAAAGGGAGCGTCCCCCTGTCCCTGACCCTGCGATGGGGACAGTATGAAGGGAGTGTCCCCCTTTCCCTGACCCTGCGATGGGGACAGTATAAAGGGAGCGTGCCCCTTTCCCTGACCCTGCGATGGCAACAGTATAAAGGGAGCTTCCCCCTTTCCTTGACCCTGCGATGTGGGGGGACAGTATAAAGGGAGCGTCCCCCTTTCCCTGACCCTGCGATGTGGGGAGACAGTATAAAGGGAGTGTCCCCCTTTCCCTGACCCTGCGATGGGGACAGTATAAAGGGAGTGTCCCCCTTTCCCTGACCCTGCGATGGGGACAGTATAAAGGGAGTGTCCCCCTTTCCCTGACCCTGCGATGTGGGGGGACAGTATAAAGGGAGCGTCCCCTTTCCCTGACCCTGCGATGTTGGGGGACAGTATAAAGGGAGTGTCCCCCTGTCCCTGACCCTGTGATGTGGGGGGGACAGTATAAAGGGAGCGTCCTCCTTTCCCTGACCCTGCGATGTGGGGGGACAGTATAAAGGGAGTGTCCCCCTTTCCCTGACCCTGCGATGTGGGGGGACAGTATAAATGGAGCGACCCCCTTTCCCTGACCCTGCGATGTGGGGGGACAGGATAAAGGGAGCGTCCCCGTTTCCCTGACCCTGCGACATGGGGGGACAGTATAAAGGGAGCGTCCCCCTTTCCCTGACCCTGCGATGGGGGGTACAGTGTAAAGGGAGCGTGCCCCTTTCCCTGACCCTGCGATGGGGACATTATAAAGGCAGCGTCCACCTTTCCCTGACCCTGCGATGTGGGGGGACAGTATAAAGGGAGCGTCCCCCTTTCCCTGACCCTGCGATGTTGGGGGACAGTATAAAGGGAGTGTCCCCCTTTCCGTGACCCTGCGATGTGGGGGGACAGTATAAAGGGAGCGTCCCCCTTTCCCTGACCCTGCGATGGGGACAGTATAAAGGGAGCGTCCCCCTTTCCCTGACCCTGCGATGTGGGGGGACAGTGTAAAGGGAGCGTGCCCCTTTCCCTGACCCTGCAATGGGGACATTACAAAGGCAGCGTCCCCCTTTCCCTGACCCTGTGATGTGGGGGGGACAGTATAAAGGGAGCGTCCCCCTTTCCCTGACCCTGTGATGGTGGGGGGGGGGAACAGTATAAAGGGACCGTCCCCCTTTCCCTGACCCTGCGATGTGGGGGGACAGTATAAAGGGAGCGTCCCCCTGTCCCTGACCCTGTGATGTGGGGGGACAGTATAAAGGGAGCGTCCCCCTTTCCCTGACCCTGTGATGGGGGTGGGACAGGATAAAGGGAGCGTCCCCCTTTCCCTGACCCTGCGATGTCGGGGGACAGTATAAAGGGAGCGTCCCCCTTTCCCTGACCCTGCGATGGGGACAGTATAAAGGGAGCGTCCCCCTTTCCCTGACCCTGCGATGGGGACAGTATAAAGGGAGCGTCCCCCTTTCCCTGACCCTGCGATGGGGGGGGACAGTATAAAGGGAGCGTCCCCCTTGCCCTGACCCTGTGATGTGGGGGGGGACAGTATAAAGGGAGCGTCCCCCTTTCCCTGACCCGGCGATGTGGGGGGACAGTATAAAGGGAGTGTCCCCCTTTCCCTGATCCTGCGATGTGGGGGGACAGTATAAAGGGAGCGTCCCCCTTTCCCTGACCCTGCGATGTGGGGGGACAGTATAAAGGGAGTGTCCCCCTTTCCCTGACCCTGCGATGGGGACAGTATAAAGGGAGTGTCCCCCTTTCCCTGACCCTGCGATGGGGACAGTATAAAGGGAGTGTCCCCTTTTCCCTGACCCTGCGATGGGGACAGTGTAAAGGGAGCGTCCCCCTTTCCCTGACCCTGCGATGTGGGGGGACAGTGTAAAGGGAGCGTCCCCCTTTCACTGACCCTGCGATGGGGACAGTATAAAGGGAGTGTCCCCCTTTCCCTGACCCTGTGATGGGGACAGTATAAAGGGCGTGTCCCCCTTTCCCTGACCCTGCGATGGGGACAGTATAAAGGGAGTGTCCCCCTTTCTCTGACCCTGCGATGTGGGGGGACAGTATAAAGGGAGCGTCCCCCTTTCCCTGACCCTGCGATGTGGGGGGACAGTATAAAGGGAGCGTCCCCCTTTCCCTGACCCTGCGATGGCGGGCGACAGTATAAAGGGAGTGTCCCCCTTTCCCTGACCGTGCGATGTGGGGGGGGAACAGTATAAAGTGAGCATCCCCCTTTCCCGGACCCTGCGATGTGGGGGGACAGTATAAAGGGAGCGTCCCCCTTTCCCTGACCCTGCGATGGGGACAGTATAAAGGGAGCGTCCCCCTTTCCCTGACCCTGCGATGTGGGGGGACAGTATAAAGGGAGCGTCCCCCTTTCCCTGACCCTGCGATGTGGGGGGACAGTATAAAGGGAGCGTCCCCCTTTCCCTGACCCTGCGATGTGTGGGGCAGTATAAAGGGAGCGTCCCCCATTCCCTGACCCTGCGATGGGGACAGTGTAAAGGGAGTGTCCCCCTTTCCCTGACCCTGTGATGGGGACAGTATAAAGGGAGTGTCCCCCTTTCCCTGACCCTGCGATGGGGACAGTCTAAAGGGAGTGTCCCCCTTTCTCTGACCCTGCGATGTGGGGGGACAGTATAAAGGGAGCGTCCCCCTTTCCCTGACCCTGCGATGGGGACAGTATAAAGGGAGTGTCCCCCTTTCTCTGACCCTGCGATGTGGGGGGACAGTATAAAGGGAGCGTCCCCCTTTCCCTGACCCTGCGATGTGGGGGGACAGTATAAAGGGAGCATCCCCCTTTCCCTGACCCTGCGATGTGGGGGGACAGTATAAAGGGAGCGTCCCCCTTTCCCTGACCCTGCATTGTTGGGGGACAGTATAAAGGGAGTGTCCCCCTTTCCCTGACCCTGCGATGTGGGGGGACAGTATAAAGGGAGCGTCCCCCTTTCCCTGACCCTGCGATGTGGGGGCAGTATAAAGGGTGCGTCCCCCATTCCCTGACCCTGCGATGGGGACAGTGTAAAGGGAGTGTCCCCCTTTCCCTGACCCTGTGATGGGGACAGTATAAAGGGAGTCTCCCCCTTTCCATGACCCTGCGATGGGGACAGTATAAAGGGAGTGTCCCCCTTTCTCTGACCCTGCGATGTGGGGGGACAGTATAAAGGGAGCGTCCCCCTTTCCCTGACCCTGCGATGGGGACAGTATAAAGGGAGTGTCCCCCTTTCTCTGACCCTGCGATGTGGGGGGACAGTATAAAGGGTGCGTCCCTCTTTCCCTGACCCTGCGATGTGGGGGGACAGTATAAAGGGAGCGTCCCCCTTTCCCTGACCCTGCGATGTGGGGGGACAGTATAAAGGGAGCATCCCCCTTTCCCTGACCCTGCGATGTGGGGGGACAGTATAAAGGGAGCGTCCCCCTTTCCCTGACCCTGCGATGTTGGGGGACAGTATAAAGGGAGTGTCCCCCTTTCCCTGACCCTGCGATGTGGGGGGACAGTATAAAGGGAGCGTCCCCCTTTCCCTGACCCTGCGATGGGGACAGTATAAAGGGAGCGTCCCCCTTTCCCTGACCCTGCGATGGGGACAGTATAAAGGGAGCGTCCCCCTTTCTCTGACCCTGCGATGCGGACAGTATAAAGGGAGCGTCCCCCTTTCCCTGACCCTGCGATGTTGGGTGACACTGTAAAGGGAGTGTCCCCCTTTCCCTGACCCTGCGATGTAGGGGGACAGTATAAAGGGAGCGTCCCCCTTTCCCTGACCCTGCGATGGGGGGGGGACTGTATAAAGGGAGTGTCCCCCTTTCCCTGACCCTGCGATGTTGGGGGACAGTATAAAGGGGGTGTCCCCCTGTCCCTGACCCTGGGATGTGGGGGGGACAGTATAAAGGGAGCGTCCCCCTTTCCCTGACCCTGCGATGTGGGGGGACAGTATAAAGGGAGTGTCCCCCTTTCCCTGACCCTGCGATGTGGGGGGACAGTATAAAGGGAGCGTCCCCGATTCCCTGACCCTGCGATGGGGACAGTATAAAGGGAGCGTCCCCCTTTCCCTGACCCTGCGATAGGGGGGGTGGACAGTATAAAGGGAGTGTCCCCCTTTCCCTGACCCTGCGATGTGGGGGACAGTATAAAGGGAGCGTCCCCCTTTCCCTGACCCTGCGATGGGGACAGTATAAAGGGAGCGTCCCCCTTTCCCTGACCCTGCGATGTGGGGGGACAGTATAAAGGGAGTGTCCCCCTTTCCCTGACCCTGCGATGTGGGGGGACAGTATAAAGGGAGCGTCCCCCTTTCCCTGACCCTGCGATGTGGGGGGCAGTATAAAGGGAGCGTCCCCCATTCCCTGACCCTGCGATGGGGACAGTGTAAAGGGAGTGTCCCCCTTTCCCTGACCCTGTGATGGGGACAGTATAAAGGGAGTGTCCCCCTTTCCCTGACCCTGCGATGGGGACAGTCTAAAGGGAGTGTACCCCTTTCTCTGACCCTGCGATGTGGGGGGACAGTATAAAGGGAGCGTCCCCCTTTCCCTGACCCTGCGATGGGGACAGTATAAAGGGAGTGTCCCCCTTTCTCTGACCCTGCGATGTGGGGGGACAGTATAAAGGGAGCGTCCCCCTTTCCCTGACCCTGCGATGTGGGGGGACAGTATAAAGGGAGCATCCCCCTTTCCCTGACCCTGCGATGTGGGGGGACAGTATAAAGGGAGCGTCCCCCTTTCCCTGACCCTGCGATGTTGGGGGACAGTATAAAGGGAGTCTCCCCCTTTCCCTGACCCTGCGATGTGGGGGGACAGTATAAAGGGAGCGTCCCTCTTTCCCTGACCCTGCGATGTGGGGGGACAATATAAAGGGAGCGTCCCCCTTTCCCTGACCCTGCGATGTGGGGGGACAGTATAAAGGGAGCATCCCCCTTTCCCTGACCCTGCGATGTGGGGGGACAGTATAAAGGGAGCGTCCCCCTTTCCCTGACCCTGCGATGTTGGGGGACAGTATAAAGGGAGTGTCCCCCTTTCCCTGACCCTGCGATGTGGGGGGACAGTATAAAGGGAGCGTCCCCCTTTCCCTGACCCTGCGATGGGGACAGTATAAAGGGAGCGTCCCCCTTTCCCTGACCCTGCGATGGGGACAGTATAAAGGGAGCGTCCCCCTTTCTCTGACCCTGCGATGCGGACAATATAAAGGGAGCGTCCCCCTTTCCCTGACCCAGCGATGTTGGGTGACACTATAAAGGGAGTGTCCCCCTTTCCCTGACCCTGCGATGTAGGGGGACAGTATAAAGGGAGCGTCCCCCTTTCCCTGACCCTGCGATGGGGGGGGGACTGTATAAAGGGAGTGTCCCCCTTTCCCTGACCCTGCGATAGGGGGGGTGGACAGTATAAAGGGAGTGTCCCCCTGTCCCTGACCCTGGGATGTGGGGGGGACAGTATAAAGGGAGCGTCCCCCTTTCCCTGACCCTGCGATGTGGGGGGACAGTATAAAGGGAGTGTCCCCCTTTCCCTGACCCTGCGATGTGGGGGGACAGTATAAAGGGAGCGTCCCCGATTCCCTGACCCTGCGATGGGGACAGTATAAAGGGAGCGTCCCCCTTTCCCTGACCCTGCGATGGGGGGGGGGGGACAGTATAAAGGGAGTGTCCCCCTTTCCCTGACCCTGCGATGTGGGGGACAGTATAAAGGGAGCGTCCCCCTTTCCCTGACCCTGCGATGGGGACAGTATAAAGGGAGCGTCCCCCTTTCCCTGACCCTGCGATGTGGGGGGACAGTATAAAGGGAGTGTCCCCCTTTCCCTGACCCTGCGATGTGGGGGGACAGTATAAAGGGAGCGTCCCCCTTTCCCTGACCCTGCGATGTGGGGGGCAGTATAAAGGGAGCGTCCCCCATTCCCTGACCCTGCGATGGGGACAGTGTAAAGGGAGTGTCCCCCTTTCCCTGACCCTGTGATGGGGACAGTATAAAGGGAGTGTCCCCCTTTCCCTGACCCTGCGATGGGGACAGTCCAAAGGGAGTGTCCCCCTTTCTCTGACCCTGCGATGTGGGGGGACAGTATAAAGGGAGCGTCCCCCTTTCCCTGACCCTGCGATGTGGGGGGACAGTATAAAGGGAGCATCCCCCTTTCCCTGACCCTGCGATGTGGGGGGACAGTATAAAGGGAGCGTCCCCCTTTCCCTGACCCTGCGATGTTGGGGGACAGTATAAAGGGAGTGTCCCCCTTTCCCTGACCCTGCGATGTGGGGGGACAGTATAAAGGGAGCGTCCCCCTTTCCCTGACCCTGCGATGTGGGGGGCAGTATAAAGGGAGCGTCCCCCATTCCCTGACCCTGCGATGGGGACAGTGTAAAGGGAGTGTCCCCCTTTCCCTGACCCTGTGATGGGGACAGTATAAAGGGAGTCTCCCCCTTTCCATGACCCTGCGATGGGGACAGTATAAAGGGAGTGTCCCCCTTTCTCTGACCCTGCGATGTGGGGGGACAGTATAAAGGGAGCGTCCCTCTTTCCCTGACCCTGCGATGTGGGGGGACAGTATAAAGGGAGCGTCCCCTTTCCCTGACCCTGCGATGTGGGGGGACAGTATAAAGGGAGCATCCCCCTTTCCCTGACCCTGCGATGTGGGGGGACAGTATAAAGGGAGCGTCCCCCTTTCCCTGACCCTGCGATGTTGGGGGACAGTATAAAGGGAGTGTCCCCCGTTCCCTGACCCTGCGATGTGGGGGGACAGTATAAAGGGAGCGTCCCCCTTTCCCTGACCCTGCGATGTGGGGGGCAGTATAAAGGGAGCGTCCCCCATTCCCTGACCCTGCGATGGGGACAGTGTAAAGGGAGTGTCCCCCTTTTCCTGACCCTGTGATGGGGACAGTATAAAGGGAGTGTCCCCCTTTCCATGACCCTGCGATGGGGACAGTATAAAGGGAGTGTCCCCCTTTCCCTGACCCTGCGATGTTGGGGGACAGTATAAAGGGAGTGTCCCCCGTTCCCTGACCCTGCGATGTGGGGGGACAGTATAAAGGGAGCGTCCCCCTTTCCCTGACCCTGCGATGGGGACAGTATAAAGGGAGCGTCCCCCTTTCCCTGACCCTGCGATGGGGACAGTATAAAGGGAGCGTCCCCCTTTCTCTGACCCTGCGATGCGGACAGTATAAAGGGAGCGTCCCCCTTTCCCTGACCCTGCGATGTTGGGTGACACTATAAAGGGAGTGTCCCCCTTTCCCTGACCCTGCGATGTAGGGGGACAGTATAAAGGGAGCGTCCCCCTTTCCCTGACCCTGCGATGGGGGGGGGGGGACTGTATAAAGGGAGTGTCCCCCTTTCCCTGACCCTGCGATGTTGGGGGACAGTATAAAGGGAGTGTCCCCCTGTCCCTGACCCTGGGATGTGGGGGGGACAGTATAAAGGGAGCGTCCCCCTTTCCCTGACCCTGCGATGTGGGGGGACAGTATAAAGGGAGTGTCCCCCTTTCCCTGACCCTGCGATGTGGGGGGACAGTATAAAGGGAGCGTCCCCGATTCCCTGACCCTGCGATGGGGACAGTATAAAGGGAGCGTCCCCCTTTCCCTGACCCTGCGATGGGGGGGGGGGACAGTATAAAGGGAGTGTCCCCCTTTCCCTGACCCTGCGATGTGGGGGCAGTATAAAGGGAGCGTCCCCCTTTCCCTGACCCTGCGATGTGGGGGGACAGTATAAAGGGAGTGTCCCCCTGTCCCTGACCCTGTGATGTGGGGGGGACAGTATAAAGGGAGCGTCCCCCTTTCCCTGACCCTGCGATGTGGGGGGATAGTATAAAGGGAGCGTCCCCTATTCCCTGACCCTGCGATGTGGGGGGGCAGTATAAAGGGAGCGTCCACCTTTCCCTGACCCTGCGATGGGGACAGTATAAAGGGAGCGTCCCCCTTTCCCTGACCCTGCGATGTGGGGGGACAGTATAAACGGAGTGTCCCCCTTTCCCTGACCCTGTGATGTGGGGGGGACAGTATAAAGGGAGCGTCCCACTTTCCCTGACCCTGCGATGGGGGGGGGGGGACAGTATAAAGGGAGTGTCCCCCTTTCCCTGACCCTGCGATGTGGGGGGACAGTATAAAGGGAGCGTCCCCCTTTCCCTGACCCTGCGATGTGGGGGGCAGTATAAAGGGAGCGTCCCCCATTCCCTGACCCTGCGATGGGGACAGTGTAAAGGGAGTGTCCCCCTTTCCCTGACCCTGTGATGGGGACAGTATAAAGGGAGTCTCCCCCTTTCCATGACCCTGCGATGGGGACAGTATAAAGGGAGTGTCCCCCTTTCTCTGACCCTGCGATGTGGGGGGACAGTATAAAGGGAGCGTCCCTCTTTCCCTGACCCTGCGATGTGGGGGGACAGTATAAAGGGAGCGTCCCCCTTTCCCTGACCCTGCGATGTGGGGGGACAGTATAAAGGGAGCATCCCCCTTTCCCTGACCCTGCGATGGGGGGGACAGTATAAAGGGAGCGTCCCCCTTTCCCTGACCCTGCGATGTGGGGGGACAGTATAAAGGGAGTGTCCCCCTGTCCCTGACCCTGTGATGTGGGGGGGACAGTATAAAGGGAGCGTCCCCCTTTCCCTGACCCTGCGATGTGGGGGGATAGTATAAAGGGAGCGTCCCCTATTCCCTGACCCTGCGATGTGGGGGGGCAGTATAAAGGGAGCGTCCCCCATTCCCTGACCCTGCGATGGGGGGGACAGTATAAAGGGAGCGTCACCCTTTCCCTGACCCTGCGAAGTGGGGGGACAGTATAAAGGGAGTGTCCCCCTTTCCCTGACCCTGTGATGTGGGGGGGACAGTATAAAGGGAGCGTCCCCCTTTCCCTGACACTGCGATGTGGGGGGACAGTATAAAGGGAGCGTCCCCCTTTCCCTGACCCTGCGATGGGGACAGTATAAAGGGAGCGTCCCCCTTTCCCTGAGCCTGCGATGGGTGGGGGACAGTATAAAGGGAGTGTCCCCCTTTCCCTGACCCTGCGATGTGGGGGACAGTATAAAGGGAGCGTCCCCTTTCCCTGACCCTGCGATGTGGGGGGACAGTATAAAGGGAGTGTCCCCCTGTCCCTGACCCTGTGATGTGGGGGGGACAGTATAAAGGAGCGTCCCCCTTTCCCTGACCCTGCGATGTGGGGGGATAGTATAAAGGGAGCGTCCCCTATTCCCTGACCCTGCGATGTGGGGGTGCAGTATAAAGGGAGCGTCCCCCTTTCCCTGACCCTGCGATGGGGACAGTGTAAAGGGAGTGTCCCCCTTTCCCTGACCCTGTGATGGGGACAGTATAAAGGGAGTGTCCCCCTTTCCCTGACCCTGCGATGGGGGGGGGAGGGCGACAATATAAAGGGAGCGTCCCCCTTTCCCTGACCCTGATATGGGGACAGTATAAAGGGAGCGTCCCCCTTTCCCTGACCCTGCGATGGGCGGGGACAGTATAAAGGGAGTGTCCCCCTTTCCCTGACCCTGTGATGGGGGGGGGGACAGTATAAAGGGACCGTCCCCCTTTCCCTGACCCTGCGATGTGGGAGGACAGTATAAAGGGAGCTTCCCCCTTTCCCTGACCCTGCGATGTGGGGTACAGTATAAAGGGAGCGTCCCCCTTTCCCTGACCCTGCGATGGGGACAGTATAAAGGGAGCGTCCCCCTTTCCCTGACCCTGCGATGTGGGGGGACAGTATAAAGGGAGTGTCCCCCTTTCCCTGACCCTGCGATGTGGGGGGACAGTATAAAGGGAGCGTCCCCCTTTCCCTGACCCTGCGATGTGGGGGGCAGTATAAAGGGAGCGTCCCCCATTCCCTGACCCTGCGATGGGGACAGTGTAAAGGGAGTGTCCCCCTTTCCCTGACCCTGTGATGGGGACAGTATAAAGGGAGTGTCCCCCTTTCCCTGACCCTGCGATGGGGACAGTCTAAAGGGAGTGTACCCCTTTCTCTGACCCTGCGATGTGGGGGGACAGTATAAAGGGAGCGTCCCCCTTTCCCTGACCCTGCGATGGGGACAGTATAAAGGGAGTGTCCCCCTTTCTCTGACCCTGCGATGTGGGGGGACAGTATAAAGGGAGCGTCCCCCTTTCCCTGACCCTGCGATGTGGGGGGACAGTATAAAGGGAGCATCCCCCTTTCCCTGACCCTGCGATGTGGGGGGACAGTATAAAGGGAGCGTCCCCCTTTCCCTGACCCTGCGATGTTGGGGGACAGTATGAAGGGAGTCTCCCCCTTTCCCTGACCCTGCGATGTGGGGGGACAGTATAAAGGGAGCGTCCCTCTTTCCCTGACCCTGCGATGTGGGGGGACAATATAAAGGGAGCGTCCCCCTTTCCCTGACCCTGCGATGTGGGGGGACAGTATAAAGGGAGCATCCCCCTTTCCCTGACCCTGCGATGTGGGGGGACAGTATAAAGGGAGCGTCCCCCTTTCCCTGACCCTGCGATGTTGTGGGACAGTATAAAGGGAGTGTCCCCCTTTCCCTGACCCTGCGATGTGGGGGGACAGTATAAAGGGAGCGTCCCCCTTTCCCTGACCCTGCGATGGGGACAGTATAAAGGGAGCGTCCCCCTTTCCCTGACCCTGCGATGGGGACAGTATAAAGGGAGCGTCCCCCTTTCTCTGACCCTGCGATGCGGACAATATAAAGGGAGCGTCCCCCTTTCCCTGACCCTGCGATGGGGGGGGGACTGTATAAAGGGAGTGTCCCCCTTTCCATGACCCTGCGATGTAGGGGGACAGTATAAAGGGAGTGTCCCCCTGTCCCTGACCCTGGGATGTGGGGGGGACAGTATAAAGGGAGCGTCCCCCTTTCCCTGACCCTGCGATGTGGGGGGACAGTATAAAGGGAGTGTCCCCCTTTCCCTGACCCTGCGATGTGGGGGGACAGTATAAAGGGAGCGTCCCCGATTCCCTGACCCTGCGATGGGGACAGTATAAAGGGAGCGTCCCCCTTTCCCTGACCCTGTGATGGGGGGGGGAGGACAGTATAAAGGGAGTGTCCCCCTTTCCCTGACCCTGCGATGTGGGGGACAGTATAAAGGGAGCGTCCCCCTTTCCCTGACCCTGCGATGGGGACAGTATAAAGGGAGCGTCCCCCTTTCCCTGACCCTGCGATGTGGGGGGACAGTATAAAGGGAGTGTCCCCCTTTCCCTGACCCTGCGATGTGGGGGGACAGTATAAAGGGAGCATCCCCCTTTCCCTGACCCTGCGATGTGGGGGGCAGTATAAAGGGAGCGTCCCCCATTCCCTGACCCTGCGATGGGGACAGTGTAAAGGGAGTGTCCCCCTTTCCCTGACCCTGTGATGGGGACAGTATAAAGGGAGTGTCCCCCTTTCCCTGACCCTGCGATGGGGACAGTCCAAAGGGAGTGTCCCCCTTTCTCTGACCCTGCGATGTGGGGGGACAGTATAAAGGGAGCGTCCCCCTTTCCCTGACCCTGCGATGGGGACAGTATAAAGAGAGTGTCCCGCTTTCTCTGACCCTGCGATGTGGGGGGACAGTATAAAGGGAGCGTCCCCCTTTCCCTGACCCTGCGATGTGGGGGCACAGTATAAAGGGAGCATCCCCCTTTCCCTGACCCTGCGATGTGGGGGGACAGTGTAAAGGGAGCGTCCCCCTTTCCCTGACCCTGCGATGTTGGGGGACAGTATAAAGGGAGTGTCCCCCTTTCCCTGACCCTGCGATGTGGGGGGACAGTATAAAGGGAGCGTCCCCCTTTCCCTGACCCTGCGATGTGGGGGGCAGTATAAAGGGAGCGTCCCCCATTCCCTGACCCTGCGATGGGGACAGTGTAAAGGGAGTGTCCCCCTTTCCCTGACCCTGTGATGGGGACAGTATAAAGGGAGTGTCCCCCTTTCCATGACCCTGCGATGGGGACAGTATAAAGGGAGTGTCCCCCTTTCTCTGACCCTGCGATGTGGGGGGACAGTATAAAGGGAGCGTCCCTCTTTCCCTGACCCTGCGATGTGGGGGGACAGTATAAAGGGAGCGTCCCCCTTTCCCTGACCCTGCGATGTGGGGGGACAGTATAAAGGGAGCATCCCCCTTTCCCTGACCCTGCGATGTGGGGGGACAGTATAAAGGGAGCGTCCCCCTTTCCCTGACCCTGCGATGTTGGGGGACAGTATAAAGGGAGTGTCCCCCGTTCCCTGACCCTGCGATGTGGGTGGACAGTATAAAGGGAGCGTCCCCCTTTCCCTGACCCTGCGATGTGGGGGGCAGTATAAAGGGAGCGTCCCCCATTCCCTGACCCTGCGATGGGGACAGTGTAAAGGGAGTGTCCCCCTTTCCCTGACCCTGTGATGGGGACAGTATAAAGGGAGTCTCCCCCTTTCCATGACCCTGCGATGGGGACAGTATAAAGGGAGTGTCCCCCTTTCTCTGACCCTGCGATGTGGGGGGACAGTATAAAGGGAGCGTCCCTCTTTCCCTGACCCTGCGATGTGGGGGGACAGTATAAAGGGAGCGTCCCCCTTTCCCTGACCCTGCGATGTGGGGGGACAGTATAAAGGGAGCATCCCCCTTTCCCTGACCCTGCGATGTGGGGGGACAGTATAAAGGGAGCGTCCCCCTTTCCCTGACCCTGCGATGTTGGGGGACAGTATAAAGGGAGTGTCCCCCGTTCCCTGACCCTGCGATGTGGGGGGACAGTATAAAGGGAGCGTCCCCCTTTCCCTGACCCTGCGATGGGGACAGTATAAAGGGAGCGTCCCCCTTTCCCTGACCCTGCGATGGGGACAGTATAAAGGGAGCGTCCCCCTTTCTCTGACCCTGCGATGCGGACAGTATAAAGGGAGCGTCCCCCTTTCCCTGACCCTGCGATGTTGGGTGACACTATAAAGGGAGTGTCCCCCTTTCCCTGACCCTGCGATGTAGGGGGACAGTATAAAGGGAGCGTCCCCCTTTCCCTGACCCTGCGATGGGGGGGGGGGACTGTATAAAGGGAGTGTCCCCCTTTCCCTGACACTGCGATGTTGGGGGACAGTATAAAGGGAGTGTCCCCCTGTCCCTGACCCTGGGATGTGGGGGGGACAGTATAAAGGGAGCGTCCCCCTTTCCCTGACCCTGTGATGTGGGGGGACAGTATAAAGGGAGTGTCCCCCTTTCCCTGACCCTGCGATGGGGACAGTATAAAGGGAGCGTCCCCCTTTCCCTGACCCTGCGATGGGGACAGTATAAAGGGAGCGTCCCCCTTTCCCTGACCCAGCGATGTGGGGGGACAGTATAAAGGGAGCGTCCCCGATTCCCTGACCCTGCGATGGGGACAGTATAAAGGGAGCGTCCCCCTTTCCCTGACCCTGCGATGGGGGGGGGGGACAGTATAAAGGGAGTGTCCCCCTTTCCCTGACCCTGCGATGTGGGGGCAGTATAAAGGGAGCGTCCCCCTTTCCCTGACCCTGCGATGTGGGGGGACAGTATAAAGGGAGTGTCCCCCTGTCCCTGACCCTGTGATGTGGGGGGGACAGTATAAAGGGAGCGTCCCCCTTTCCCTGACCCTGCGATGTGGGGGGATAGTATAAAGGGAGCGTCCCCTATTCCCTGACCCTGCGATGTGGGGGGGCAGTATAAAGGGAGCGTCCACCTTTCCCTGACCCTGCGATGGGGACAGTATAAAGGGAGCGTCCCCCTTTCCCTGACCCTGCGATGTGGGGGGACAGTATAAACGGAGTGTCCCCCTTTCCCTGACCCTGTGATGTGGGGGGGACAGTATAAAGGGAGCGTCCCACTTTCCCTGACCCTGCGATGGGGGGGGGGGGACAGTATAAAGGGAGTGTCCCCCTTTCCCTGACCCTGCGATGTGGGGGACAGTATAAAGGGAGCGTCCCCCTTTCCCTGACCCTGCGATGTGGGGGGACAGTATAAAGGGAGTGTCCCCCTGTCCCTGACCCTGTGATGTGGGGGGGACAGTATAAAGGGAGCGTCCCCCTTTCCCTGACCCTGCGATGTGGGGGGATAGTATAAAGGGAGCGTCCCCTATTCCCTGACCCTGCGATGTGGGGGGGCAGTATAAAGGGAGCGTCCCCCATTCCCTGACCCTGCGATGGGGGGGACAGTATAAAGGGAGCGTCACCCTTTCCCTGACCCTGCGAAGTGGGGGGACAGTATAAAGGGAGTGTCCCCCTTTCCCTGACCCTGTGATGTGGGGGGGACAGTATAAAGGGAGCGTCCCCCTTTCCCTGACACTGCGATGTGGGGGGACAGTATAAAGGGAGCGTCCCCTATTCCCTGACCCTGCGATGGGGACAGTATAAAGGGAGCGTCCCCCTTTCCCTGACCCTGCGATGGGTGGGGGACAGTATAAAGGGAGTGTCCCCCTTTCCCTGACCCTGCGATGTGGGGGACAGTATAAAGGGAGCGTCCCCTTTCCCTGACCCTGCGATGTGGGGGGACAGTATAAAGGGAGTGTCCCCCTGTCCCTGACCCTGTGATGTGGGGGGGACAGTATAAAGGAGCGTCCCCCTTTCCCTGACCCTGCGATGTGGGGGGATAGTATAAAGGGAGCGTCCCCTAT
The DNA here is from genome assembly GCF_037043375.1 of Chiloscyllium plagiosum. Classification (NCBI taxonomy): domain Eukaryota; kingdom Metazoa; phylum Chordata; class Chondrichthyes; order Orectolobiformes; family Hemiscylliidae; genus Chiloscyllium; species Chiloscyllium plagiosum. The sequence goes on from NW_028270159.1 coordinate 49,682,476, forward strand.
TCCCTGACCCTGCGATGTGGGGGGGCAGTATAAAGGGAGCGTCCCCCTTTCCCTGACCCTGCGATGGGGACAGTGTAAAGGGAGTGTCCCCCTTTCCCTGACCCTGTGATGGGGACAGTATAAAGGGAGTGTCCCCCTTTCCCTGACCCTGCGATGGGGGGGGGAGGGCGACAATATAAAGGGAGCGTCCCCCTTTCCCTGACCCTGATATGGGGACAGTATAAAGGGAGCGTCCCCCTTTCCCTGCCCCTGCGATGGGGGGGGACAGTATAAAGGGAGTGTCCCCCTTTCCCTGACCCTGTGATGGGGGGGGGGACAGTATAAAGGGACCGTCCCCCTTTCCCTGACCCTGCGATGTGGGAGGACAGTATAAAGGGAGCTTCCCCCTTTCCCTGACCCTGCGATGTGGGGGGACAGTATAAAGGGAGCGTCCCCCTTTCCCTGACCCTGCGATGGCGGGGGGACAGTATAAAGGGAGCGTCCCCCTTTCCCTGACCCTGCGATGGGGACAGTATAAAGGGAGCGTCCCCCTTTCTCTGACCCTGTGATGGGGACAGTATAAAGGGAGTGTCCCCCTTTCCCTGACCCTGCGATGTGGGGGGACAGTATAAAGGGAGCGTCCCCCTTTCCCTGACCCTGCGATGTGGGGGGACAGTATAAAGGGAGCGTCACCCTTTCCCTGACCCTGCGATGGGGACAGTATAAAGGGAGCGTCCCCCTTGCCCTGACCCTGCGATGGGGACAGTATAATGGGAGTGTCCCCCTTTCCCTGACCCTGCGATGGGGACAGTATAAAGGGAGCGTCCCCCTTTCCCTGACCCTGTGACGGGGACAGTATAAAGGGAGCGTCCCCCTTTCCCTGACCCTGCGATGTGGGGGGACAGTATAAAGGGAGTGTCCCCCTTTCCCTGACCCTGCGATGTGGGGGACAGTGTAAAGGGAGTGTCCCCCTTTCCCTGACCCTGCGATGTGGGGGGACAGTATAAAGGGAGTGTCCCCCTTTCCCTGACCCTGCGATGTGGGTGGACAGTATAAAGGGAGCGTCCCCCTTTCCCTGACCCTGCGATGTGGGGGGACAGTATAAAGGGAGCGTCCCCCTTTCCCTGACCCTGCGATGGGGACAGTATAAAGGGAGCGTCCCCCTTTCCCTGACCCTGCGATGGGGACAGTGTAAAGGGAGTGTCCCCCTTTCCCTGACCCTGCGAAGTGGGGGGACAGTATAAAGGGAGTGTCCCCCTTTCCCTGACCCTGCGATGTAGGGGGACTGTATAAAGGGAGTGTCCCCCTTTCCCTGACCCTGCGATGTGGGGGGACAGTATAAAGGGAGCGTCCCCCTTTCCCTGACCCTGCGAAGTGGGTGGACAGTATAAAGGGAGTTTCCCCCTTTCCCTGACCCTGCGATGTGGGGACAGTATAAAGGGAGCGTCCCCCTTTCCCTGACCCTGCGATGTGGGGGGACAGTATAAAGGGAGCATCCCCCTTGCCCTGACCCTGCGATGTGGGGGGACAGTATAAAGGGAGCGTCCCCCTTTCCCTGACCCTGCGATGTGGGGGGACAGTATAAAGGGAGTGTCCCCCTTTCCCTGACCCTGCGATGTGGGGGGACAGTATAAAGGGAGTGTCCCCCTTTCCCTGACCCTGCGATGGGGACAGTATAAAGGGAGCGTCCCCCTTTCCCTGACCCTGCGATGGGGACAGTATAAAGGGAGCGTCCCCCTTTCCCTGACCCTGCGATGTGGGGGGACAGTATAAAGGGAGCGTCCCCCTTTCCCTGACCCTGCAATGTGGGGGGACAGTATAAAGGGAGCGTCCCCCTTGCCCTGACCCTGTGATGGGGGGGGACAGTATAAAGGGAGTGTCCCCCTTTCCCTGACCCTGCGATGTGGGGGGACATTATAAAGGGAGTGTCGCCCTTTCCCTGACCCTGCGATGGGGACAGTATAAAGGGAGTGTCCCCCTTTCCCTGACCCTGCGATGTGGGGGGACAGTATAAAGGGAGTGTCCCCCTTTCCCTGACCCTGCGATGGGGACAGTGTAAAGGGAGCGTCCCCCTTTCCCTGACCCTGCGATGTGGGGGGACAGTGTAAAGGGAGCGTCCCCCTCTCTCTGACCCTGCGATGGGGACAGTATAAAGGGAGCGTCCCCCTTTCCCTGACCCTGCGAAGTGGGGGGACAGTATAAAGGGAGTTTCCCCCTTTCCCTGACCCTGCGATGTGGGGACAGTATAAAGGGAGCGTCCCCCTACCCCTGACCCTGCGATGGGGACAGTATAAAGGGAGCGTCCCCCTTTCCCTGACCCTGCGATGGGGACAGTATAAAGGGAGCGTCCCCCTATCCCTGACCCTGCGATGGGGAAAGTATAAAGGGAGTGTCCCCCGTTCCCTGAACCTGCGAAGTGGGGGGACAGTATAAAGGGAGTGTCCCCCTTTCCCTCACCCTGCGATGTAGGGGGACTGGATAAAGGGAGTGTCCCCCTTTCCCTGACCCTGCGATGTGGGGGGACAGTATAAAGGGAGCGTCCCCCTTTCCCTGACCCTGCGAAGTGGGGGGACAGTATAAAGGGAGTTTCCCCCTTTCGCTGACCCTGCGATGTGGGGACAGTATAAAGGGAGCGTCCCCCTTTCCCTGACCCTGCGATGTGGGGGGACAGTATAAAGGGAGCGTCCCCCTTGCCCTGACCCTGCGATGTGGGGGGACAGTATAAAGGGAGCGTCCCCCTTTCTCTGACCCTGCGATGTGGGGGGACAGTATAAAGGGAGTGTCCCCCTTTCCCTGACTCTGCGATGTGGGGGGACAGTATAAAGGGAGTGTCCCCCTTTCCCTGACCCTGCGATGGGGACAGTATAAAGGGAGCGTCCCTCTTTCCCTGACCCTGCGATGTGGGGGGACAGTATAAAGGGAGCATCCCCCTTGCCCTGACCCTGTGATGTGGGGGGACAGTATAAAGGGAGCGTCCCCCTTGCCCTGACCCTGCGATGGGGACAGTATAAAGGGAGTGTCCCCCTTTCCCTGACCCTGCGATGTCGGGGGACAGTATAAAGGGAGCGTCCCCCTTGCCCTGAACCTGTGATGTGGGGGGACAGTATAAAGGGAGCGTCCCCCTTTCCCTGACCCTGCGATATGGGGACAGTATAAAGGGAGCGTCCCCCTTTCCCTGACCCTGCGATGTGGGGGGACAGTATAAAGGGAGCGTCCCCCTTGCCCTGACCCTGCGATGTGGGGGGACAGTATAAAGGGAGCGTCCCCCTTTCCCTGACCCTGCGATGTGGGAGGACAGTATAAAGGGAGTGTCCCCCTTTCCCTGACTCTGCGATGTGGGGGGACAGTATAAAGGGAGTGTCCCCCTTTCCCTGACCCTGCGATGGGGACAGTATAAAGGGAGCGTCCCCCTTTCCTGACCCTGCGATGGGGGTGGACAGTGTAAAGGGAGCGTCCACCTTTTCCTTAACCGGGGTTTTGGGGCGACACTGTAAAGGGAGCGTCCCCCTTTCCCTGACCCTGCGATGGGGACAGTATAAAGGGAGTGTCCCCCTTTCCCTGACCCTGCGATGTGGGGGGACAGTATAAAGGGAGTGTCCCCCTTTCCCTGACCCTGCGATGGGGACAGTGTAAAGAGAGCGTCCCCCTTTCCCTGACCCTGCGATGTGGGGGGACAGTGTAAAGGGAGCGTCCCCCTCTCTCTGACCCTGCGATGGGGACAGTATAAAGGGAGCGTCCCCCTTTCCCTGACCCTGCGATGGGGACAGTATAAAGGGAGCGTCCCCCTTTCCCTGACCCTGCGATGTGGGGGGACAGTATAAAGGGAGTGTCCCCCTTTCCCTGACCCTGCGATGGGGACAGTATAAAGGGAGTGTCCCCCTTTCCCTGACCCTGCGATGGGGACATTATAAAGGGAGCGTCCCCCTTTCCCTGTCCCTGCGATGGGGGGACAGTATAAAGGGAGCGTCCCCCTTTCCCTGACCCTGCGATGTGGGGGGACAGTATAAAGGGAGCGTCCCCCTTGCCCTGACCCTGCGATGTGGGGGGACAGTATAAAGGGAGCGTCCCCCTTTCCCTGACCCTGCGATGTGGGGGGACAGTATAAAGGGAGTGTCCCCCTTTCCCTGACTCTGCGATGTGGGGGGACAGTATAAAGGGAGTGTCCCCCTTTCCCTGACCCTGCGATGGGGACAGTATAAAGGGAGCGTCCCCCTTTCCCTGACCCTGCGATGGGGGTGGACAGTGTAAAGGGAGCGTCCACCTTTTCCTTAACCGGGGTTTTGGGGCGACACTGTAAAGGGAGCGTCCCCCTTTCCCTGACCCTGCGATGGGGACAGTATAAAGGGAGTGTCCCCCTTTCCCTGACCCTGCGATGTGGGGGGACAGTATAAAGGGAGTGTCCCCCTTTCCCTGACCCTGCGATGGGGACAGTGTAAAGAGAGCGTCCCCCTTTCCCTGACCCTGCGATGTGGGGGGACAGTGTAAAGGGAGCGTCCCCCTCTCTCTGACCCTGCGATGGGGACAGTATAAAGGGAGCGTCCCCCTTTCCCTGACCCTGCGATGGGGACAGTATAAAGGGAGCGTCCCCCTTTCCCTGACCCTGCGATGTGGGGGGACAGTATAAAGGGAGTGTCCCCCTTTCCCTGACCCTGCGATGGGGACAGTATAAAGGGAGTGTCCCCCTTTCCCTGACCCTGCGATGGGGACATTATAAAGGGAGCGTCCCCCTTTCCCTGTCCCTGCGATGGGGACAGTATAAAGGGAGCGTCCCCCTTTCCCTGACCCTGCGATGTGGGGGGACAGTATAAAGGGAGCGTCCCCATTTCCCTGACCCTGCGATGGGGACAGTATAAAGGGAGCGTCCCCCTTTCCCTGACCCTGCGATGGGGACAGTATTCAGGGAGCGTCCCCCTTTCCCTGACCCTGCGATGGGGGGGGACAATATAAAAGGAGTGTCCCCCTTTCCCTGACCCTGCGATGTGGGGGGACAGTATAAAGGGAGCGTCCCCCTTTCCCTGACCCTGCGATGGGGACAGTATAAAGGGAGCGTCCCCCTTTCCCTGACCCTGCGAAGTGGGGGGACAGTATAAAGGGAGTTTCCCCCTTTCCCTGACCCTGTGATGTGGGGACAGTATAAAGGGAGCGTCCCCCTATCCCTGCGATGGGGACAGTATAAAGGGAGCGTCCCCCTTTCCCTGACCCTGCGATGGGGACAGTATAAAGGGAGCGTCCCCCTATCCCTGACCCTGCGATGGGGAAAGTATAAAGGGAGTGTCCCCCGTTCCCTGAACCTGCGAAGTGGGGGGACAGTATAAAGGGAGTGTCCCCCTTTCCCTCACCCTGCGATGTAGGGGCACTGGATAAAGGGAGTGTCCCCCTTTCCCTGACCCTGCGATGTGGGGGGACAGTATAAAGGGAGCGTCCCCCTTTCCCTGACCCTGCGAAGTGGGGGGACAGTATAAAGGGAGTTTCCCCCTTTCGCTGACCCTGCGATGTGGGGACAGTATAAAGGGAGCGTCCCCCTTTCCCTGACCCTGCGATGTGGGGGGACAGTATAAAGGGAGCGTCCCCCTTGCCCTGACCCTGCGATGTGGGGGGACAGTATAAAGGGAGCGTCCCCCTTTTCCTGACCCTGCGATGTGGGGGGACAGTATAAAGGGAGTGTCCCCCTTTCCCTGACCCTGCGATGGGGACAGTATAAAGGGAGCGTCCCCCTTTCCCTGACCCTGCGATGTGGGGGGACAGTATAAAGGGAGCATCCCCCTTGCCCTGACCCTGTGATGTGGGGGGACAGTATAAAGGGAGCGTCCCCCTTGCCCTGACCCTGCGATGGGGACAGTATAAAGGGAGTGTCCCCCTTTCCCTGACCCTGCGATGTCGGGCGACAGTATAAAGGGAGCGTCCCCCTTGCCCTGACCCTGTGATGTGGGGGGACAGTATAAAGGGAGCGTCCCCCTTTCCCTGACCCTGCGATGTGGGGACAGTATAAAGGGAGCGTCCCCCTTTCCCTGACCCTGCGACGTGGGGGGACAGTATAAAGGGAGCGTCCCCATTTCCCTGACCCTGCGATGGGGACAGTATAAAGGGAGCGTCCCCCTTTCCCTGACCCTGCGATGGAGACAGTATTCAGGGAGCGTCCCCCTTTCCCTGACCCTGCGATGGGGGGGGACAGTATAAAAGGAGTGTCCCCCTTTCCCTGACCCTGTGATGGGGGAGGGGGCAGTATAAAGGGAGCGTTCCCCTTTCCCTAACCCTGCGATGTGGGGGGACAGTATAAAGGGAGCGTCCCCCTTTCCCTGACCCTGCGATGGGGACAGTATAAAGGGAGCGTCCCCCTTTCCCTGACCCTGCGATGTGGGGGGACAGTATAAAGGGAGCGTCCCCCTTTCCCTGACCCTGTGATGGGGACAGTATAAAGGGAGTGTCCCCCTTTCCCTGACCCTGCGATGTCGGGGGACAGTATAAAGGGAGCGTCCCCCTTTCCCTGACCCTGTGATGGGGACAGTATAAAGGGAGCGTCCCCCTTTCCCTGACCCTGTGATGGGGACAGTATAAAGGGAGTGTCCCCCTTTCCCTGACCCTGTGATGGGGACAGTATAAAGGGAGTGTCCCCCTTTCCCTGACCCTGTGATGGGGACAGTATAAAGGGAGTGTCCCCCTTTCCCTGACCCTGCGATGTGGGGGGACAGTATAAAGGGAGCGTCCCCCTTTCCCTGACCCTGCGATGGGGACAGTATAAAGGGAGCTTCCCCGTTTCCCTGACCCTGCGATGGGGACAGTATAAAGGGAGTGTCCCCCTTTCCCTGACCCTGCGATGGGGACAGTATAAAGGGAGCGTCCCCCTTTCCCTGACCCTGCGATGGGGGATGGCCTGTGTGCTGAGGTACTGAACCTTACCCTCGATGCTGTTGCGAAAGCTGAATGGGGCGTACTGGTTGAACGGGAAGCTGTCGAACTGTCTGATCTGAAGGCATTTCCAGATGTCACTGGCTGGTGGCAGCCGGTCTGCTCGCCTGTCCTTTCCTGGGTTCCTCATCAGCAACGTCTTCCCCTCAATGGGCCCAGGGCAAATCAGGTGGAAGTGATCCTCATCGCCCCCATCGTACGTGCAAAGGGTCTGCAAGGATGGTGGCATCACTGTCACAGCCGCATCACCCACCGAACTGCAGGGGGGTTCCAGAGTTAGGGAACGGCGGGGTAGGGGTGACAGAGATAGGGAGGGGGTTTAGGGGGATACCCAGATAGGGAGGGGGTGTAGGGGGATACAGAGGTAGGGAGGGGGTGTAGGGGGTTACAGAGATAGGGAGGGGGTGTAGGGGGTTACAGAGATAGGGAGGGGGTGTAGGGGGGTTACAGAGATAGGGAGGGAGTGTAGGGGGTTACAGAGATAGGGAGGGGGTGTAGGGGGTTACAGTGAGAGGGAGGGGGTGTAGGGGGTTACAGAGACAGGGAGGGGGTGTAGGGGGTTACAGAGATAGGGAGGGAGTGCGGGTGGATACAGAGATAGGGAGGGGGTGTAGGGGGTTACAGAGACAGGGAGGGGGTGTAGGGGGTTACAGAGATAGGGAGGGGGTGTAGGGGGGTTACAGAGATAGGGAGGGGGTGTAGGGGGGTTACAGAGATAGGGAGGGAGTGTAGGGGGTTACAGAGATAGGGAGGGGGTGTAGGGGGTTACAGTGAGAGGGAGGGGGTGTAGGGGGGATACAGAGATAGGGAGGGGGTGTAGGGGGTTACAGAGATAGGGAGGGAGTGCGGGTGGATACAGAGATAGGGAGGGGGTGGAGGGGGTTACAGAGACAGGGAGGGGTGTAGGGGGGTTACAGAGATTGGGAGGGGGTGTAGGGGGTTACAGAGATAGGGAGGGGGTGTAGGGGGATACAGAGATAGGGAGGGGGTTGTAGGGGGTTACAGAGACAGCGAGGGGTGTAGGGGGGTTACAGAGATAGGGAGGGGGTGTAGGGGGTTACAGAGATAGTGAGGGAGTGCGGGAGGATACAGAGCTAGGGAGGGGGTTGTAGGGGGTTACAGAGACAGGGAGGGGTGTAGGGGGGTTACAGAGATAGGGAGGGCGTGTAGGGGGTTACAGAGATAGGGAGGGAGTGCGGGTGGATACAGAGATAGGGAGGGGGTGTAGGGGGTTACAGAGATAGGGAGGGGGTGTAGGGGGTTACAGGGATAGGGAGGGGGTGTAGGGGGGATACAGAGATGGGGAGGGGGTGTAGGGGGTTACAGAGATGGGGAGGGGGTGTAGGGGGTTACAGAGATAGGGAGGGGGTGTAGGGGGTTACAGAGATAGGGAGGGAGTGCGGGTGGATACAGAGATAGGGAGGGGGTTGTAGGGGGTTACAGAGACAGGGAGGGGGTGTAGGGGGGTTACAGAGATAGGGAGGGGGTGTAGGGGGGTTACAGAGATAGGGAGGGGGTGTAGGCGGTTACAGAGATAGGGAGGGGGTGTAGGGGGTTACAGAGACAGGGAGGGGGTGTAGGGGCGTTACAGGGATAGGGAGGGGGTGTAGGGGGGTTACAGAGATAGGGAGGGGGTGTAGGCGGTTACAGAGATAGGGAGGGGGTGTAGGGGGTTACAGAGACAGGGAGGGGGTGTAGGGGGGTTACAGCGATAGGGAGGGGATGTAGGGGGATACAGAGATAGGGAGGGGGTGTAGGCGGTTACAGAGATAGGGAGGGGGTGTACGGGGGTTACAGAGACAGGGAGGGGGTGTAGGGGGATACAGAGATAGGGAGGGGGTGTAGGCGGTTACAGAGATAGGGAGGGGGTGTAGGGGGTTACAGAAATAGGGAGGGAGTGCGGGTGGATACAGAGATAGGGAGGGGGTGTAGGGGGGTTACAGAGACAGGGAGGGGGTGTAGGGGGTTACAGAGACAGGGAGGGGGTGTAGGGGGGTTACAGAGATAGGGAGGGGTTGTAGGCGCGTTACAGAGATAGGGAGGGGGTGTAGGGGGTTACAGAGAGAGGGAGGGGGTGTAGGGGGTTACAGAGATAGGGAGGGGGTGTAGGGGGTTACAGAGATAGGGAGGGGGTGTAGGGGGTTACAGAGAGAGGGAGGGGGTGTAGGGGGGTTACAGAAATAGGGAGGGGTGTGGGGCTGGTGGCGGTTATGGTGATAGGGAAGGGGTGGAGAGGTTTAGGGAGGAGTGTAGGGGATGGAGAGGTTTACAAAGATGGGGAGGGAGTGTCGGAGCTTGAGAACCTGAAAGATGTAGGGCAGGGTTTCGGGGATCGAGGAGGTCACATTGATCGGATGGGATGTCGGGACTGCAGGAGGATGAAAGTTGGGGAAGGAGTGTGGTGTCTGGAGGAGTTTCAGTTGTTTGGAAGGGTATCAAGCCTGCAGGAGGTGACTGAGATATGGCAGAGTGGTGATGTGACCGTTTATACCCACATGGGAGAGCAGAGTGTTCAATGTGAAAGATAAAATATCGCACAGCGCAGTTCCCCCTCAGCACTGACCCTCCCACAGTGCGGGGCTCCCTCAGCACTGACCCTCCCACAGTGCGGGGCTCCCTCAGCACTGACCCTCCCACAGTGCGGGGCTCCCTCAGCACTGACCCTCCCACAGTGCGGGGCTCCCTCAGCACTGACCCTCCCACAGTGCGGGGCTCACTCAGCGCTGACCCTCCCACAGTGCGGGGCTCCCTCAGCACTGACCCTCCCACAGTGCGGGGCTCCCTCAGCACTGACCCTCCCACAGTGCGGGGCTCCCTCAGCGCTGACCCTCCCACAGTGCGGGGCTCCCTCAGCACTGACCCTCCCACAGTGCGGGGCTCCCTCGGTGCTGACCCTCCCACAGTGCGGGGCTCCCTCAGCACTGACCCTCACACAGTGCGGGGCTCCCTCAGCACTGACCCTCCCACAGTGCGGGGCTCCCTCAGCACTGACCCTCCCACAGTGCGGGGCTCCCTCGGTGCTGACCCTCCCACAGTGCGGGGCTCCCTCAGCACTGACCCTCACACAGTGCTAGGCTCCCTCAGCACTGACCCTCCCACAGTGCGGGGCTCCCTCACCTCTGACCCTCCCTCAGTGCGGGGCTCCCTCACCTCTGACCCTCCCTCAGTGCGGGGCTCCCTCAGCACTGACCCTCCCACAGTGCGGGGCTCCCTCAGCACTGACCCTCCCACAGTGCGGGGCTCCCTCAGCACTGACCCTCCCACAGTGCGGGGCTCCCTCGGTGCTGACCCTCCCACAGTGCGGGGCTCCCTCAGCACTGACCCTCACACAGTGCGGGGCTCCCTCGGTGCTGACCCTCCCACAGTGCGGGGCTCCCTCGGCACTGACCCTCCCACAGTGCGGGGCTCCCTCAGCACTGACCCTCCCACAGTGCGGGGCTCCCTCAGCACTGACCCTCCCACAGTGCGGGGCTCCCTCAGCGCTGACCCTCCCACAGTGCGGGGCTCCCTCAGCACTGACCCTCCCACAGTGCGGGGCTCCCTCGGCGCTGACCCTCCCTCAGTGCGGGGCTCCCTCGGCACTGACCATCCGACAGCGCAGTTCCCACTCAGCGTTGACCCTCCCACAGTGCGGGGCTCCCTCGGCACTGACCCTCCCACAGAGCGGGGCTCCCTCGGCACTGACCCTCCGACAGCGCAGTTCGCCCTCAGCGCTGACCCTCCGACAGTGCGGGGTTCCCTCGGCACTGACCATCCGACAGCGCAGTTCCCACTCAGCACTGACCCTCCCACAGTGCGGGGCTCCCTCGGCACTGACCCTCCCACAGTTCGGGGCTCCCTCGGCACTGACCATCCGACAGCGCAGTTCCCACTCAGCGCTGACCCTCCCACAGTGCGGGGTTCCCTCGGCACTGACCATCTGACAGTGCGGGGCTCCCTCAGCACTGACCCTCCCACAGTGCGAGGCTCCCTCAGCGCTGACCCTCCCACAGTGCGGGGCTCCCTCAGCACTGACCCTCCCACAGTGCGGGGCTCCCTCAGCGCTGACCCTCCCACAGTGCGGTGCTCCCTCAGCACTGACCCTCCCACAGTGCGGGGCTCCCTCAGCGCTGACCCTCCCACAGGGCGGAGCTCCCTCAGCACTGACCCTCCCACAGTGCGGGGCTCCCTCAGCCCTGACCCTCCCACAGTGCGGGGCTCCCTCGGCACTGACCCTCCCACAGTGCGGGGCTCCCTCAGCGCTGACCCTCCCCCGGTGCGGGGCTCCCTCGGCACTGACCCTCCCACAGTGCGGGGCTTCCTCAGCACTGACCCTCCCACAGTGCGGGGCTCCCTCAGCACTGACCCTCCCACAGTGCGGGGCTCCCTCAGCGCTGACCCTCCCACAGTGCGAGGCTCCCTCAGCGCTGACCCTCCCACAGTGCGGGGCTCCCTCAGCACTGACCCTCCCACAGTGCGAGGCTCCCTCAGCGCTGACCCTCCCACAGTGCGGGGCTCCCTCAGCACTGACCCTCCCACAGTGCGGGGTTCCCTCAGCCCTGCCCCTCCCACAGTGCGGGGCTCCCTCAGTACTGACCCTCCCACAGTGCGGGGCCCCCTCAGCGCTGACCCTCCCACAGTGCGGGGCTCCCTCGGCACTGACCCTCCCACAGTGCGGGGCTCCCTCGGCGCTGACCCTCCCACAGTGCGGGGCTCCCTCAGCACTGACCCTCCCACAGTGCGGGGCTCCCTCGGCACTGACCCTCCCACAGTGCGGGGCTCCCTCAGCGCTGACCCTCCCACAGTGCGGGGCTCCCTCGGCACTGACTCTCCCAGAGTGCGGGGCTCCCTCGGCGCTGACCCTCCCACAGTGCGGGGCTCCCTCAGCACTGACCCTCCCACAGTGCGGGGCTCCCTCAGCACTGACCCTCCCACAGTGCGGGGCTCCCTCAGCACTGACCCTCCCACAGTGCGGGGCTCCCTCGGTGCTGACCCTCCCTCAGTGCGGGGCCCCCTCAGCAGTGACCCTCCCACAGTGCGGGGCTCCCTTGGCACTGACCCTCCGACAGTGCGGGGCTCCCTCAGCACTGACCTCCCACAGTGCAGGGCTCCCTCAGCACTGACCCTCCCACAGTGCGGGGCTCCCTCAGCACTGACCCTCCCACAGTGCGGGGCTCCCTCAGCGCTGACCCTCCTTCAGTGCGGTGCTCCCTCACCTCTGACCCTCCTTCAGTGCGGGGCTCCCTCAGCACTGACCCTCCCTCAGCGCTGACCCTCCCACAGTGCGGGGCTCCCTCAGCACTGACCCTCCCACAGTGCGGGGCTCCCTCAGCACTGACCCTCCCACAGTGCGGGGCTCCCTCAGCGCTGACCCTCCCACAGTGTGGGGCTCCCTCAGCACTGACCCTCCCACAGTGCGGGGCTCCCTCAGCACTGTCCCTCCCACAGTGCGGGGCTCCCTCAGCACTGACCCTCCCACAGTGCGGGGCTCCCTCAGCACTGACCCTCCCACAGTGCGGGGCTCCCTCAGCGCGGACCCTCCCACAGTGCGGGGCTCCTTCAGCGCTGACCCTCCCACAGTGCGGGTCTCCCTCAGCACTGACCCTCCCACAGTGCGGGGCTCCCTCAGCACTGACCCTCCCACAGTGCGGGGCTCCCTCAGCACTGACCCTCCCACAGTGCGGGGCTCCCTCGGGGCTGACCCTCCCACAGTGCGGGGCTCCCTCGGGGCTGACCCTCCCACAGTGCGGGGCTCCCTCGGGGCTGACCCTCCCACAGTGCGGGGCTCCCTCGGGGCTGACCCTCCCACAGTGCGGGGCTCCCTCGGGGCTGACCCTCCCACAGTGCGGGTCTGCCTCGGGGCTGACCCTCCCACAGTGCGGGACTCCCTCGGGGCTGACCCTCCCACAGTGCGGGGTTCCCTCGGGGCTGACCCTCCCACAGTGCGGGGCTCCCTCAGCACTGACCCTCCCACAGTGCGGGGCTCCCTCAGCACTGACCCTCCCACAGTGCGGGGCTCCCTCAGCACTGACCCTCCCACAGTGCGGGGCTCCCTCAGCACTGACCCTCCCACAGTGCGGGGCTCCCTCAGCACTGACCCTCCCACAGTGCGGGGCTCCCTCTGCACTGACCCTCCGACAGTGCGGGGCTCCCTCAGCAATGACCCTCCCACAGTGCGGGGCTCCCTCGGCACTGACCCTCCCACAGTGCGGGGCTCCCTCGGCACTGACCCTCCCACAGTGCGGGGCTCCCTCAGCGCTGACCCTCCCACAGTGCGGGGCTCCCTCAGCACTGACCCTCCCACAGTGCGGGGCTCCCTCGGCGCTGACCCTCCCTCAGTGCGGGGCTCCCTCGGCACTGACCCTCCCACAGTGCGGGGCTCCCTCAGCGCTGACCCTCCCACAGTGCGGGGCTCCCTCGGCACTGACCCTCCCACAGTGCGGGGCTCCCTCAGCACTGACCCTCCCACAGTGCGGGGCTCCCTCAGCACTGACCCTCCCACAGCGCGGGGCTCCCTCGGGGCTGACCCTCCCACAGTGCGGGGCTCCCACAGTGCGGGGCTCCCTCAGCACTGACCCTCCCACAGTGCGGGGCTCCCTCAGCACTGACCCTCCCACAGCGCGGGGCTCCCTCAGCACTGACCCTCCCACAGCGCGGGGCTCCCTCAGCACTGACCCTCCCACAGTGTGGGGCTCCCTCAGCACTGTCCCTCCCACAGTGTGGGGCTCCCTCAGCACTGACCCTCCCACAGTGCGGGGCTCCCTCAGCACTGACCCTCCCACAGTGCGGGGCTCCCTCAGCACTGACCCTCCCACAGTGCGGGGCTCCCTCAGCACTGACCCTCCCACAGTGCGGGGCTCCCTCAGCACTGACCCTCCCACAGTGTGGGGCTCCCTCAGCACTGACCCTCCCACAGTGCGGGGCTCCCTCAGCGCTGACCCTCCCACAGTGCGGGGCTCCCTCAGCACTGACCCTCCCACAGTGCGGGGCTCCCTCAGCGCTGACCCTCCCACAGTGCGGGGCTCCCTCGGCACTGACCCTCCCACAGTGCGGGGCTCCCTCAGCACTGACCCTCCCACAGTGTGGGGCTCCCTCAGCACTGACCCTCCCACAGTGCAGGGCTCCCTCGGCACTGACCCTCCCACAGTGCGGGGCTCCCTTAGCACTGACCCTCCCACAGTGCGGGGCTCCCTCAGCACTGACCCTCCCACAGTGCGGGGCTCCCTCAGCGCTGACCCTCCCACAGTGCGGGGCTCCCACAGCACTGACCCTCCCACAGTGCGGGGCTCCCTCAGCACTGACCCTCCCACAGTGCGGGGCTCCCTCAGCACTGACCCTCCCACAGTGCGGGGCTCCCTCGGGGCTGACCCTCCCACAGTGAGGGGCCCCCTCAGCACTGACCCTCCCACAGTGCGGGGCTCCCTCAGCACTGCCCCTCCCACAGTGCGGGGCTCCCTCAGCGCTGACCCTCCCACAGTGCGGGGCTCCCACAGCACTGACCCTCCCACAGTGCGGGGCTCCCTCAGCACTGACCCTCCCACAGTGCGGGGCTCCCTCGGGGCTGACCCTCCCACAGTGCGGGGCTCCCTCGGCACTGACCCTCCCACAGTGCGGGGCTCCCTCGGGGCTGACCCTCCCACAGTGCGGGGCTCCCACAGTGCGGGGCTCCCTCGGGGCTGACCCTCCCACAGTGCGGGGCTCCCTCGGCACTGACCCTCCCACAGTGCGGGGCTCCCTCGGGGCTGACCCTCCCACAGTGCGGGGCTCCCACGGCACTGACCCTCCCACAGTGCGGGGCTCCCTCGGGGCTGACCCTCCCACAGTGCGGGGCTCCCTCGGCACTGACCCTCCCACAGTGCGGGGCTCCCTCGGGGCTGACCCACCCACAGTGCGGGGCTCCCTCAGCACTGACCCTCCCACAGTGCGGGGCTCCCTCAGCGCTGACCCTCCCACAGTGTGGGGCTCCCTCAGCGCTGACCCTCCCACAGTGCGGGGCTCCCTCAGCACTGACCCTCCCACAGTGCGGGGCTCCCTCAGCACTGACCCTCCCACAGTGCGGGGCTCCCTCGGCACTGACCCTCCCACAGTGCGGGGCTCCCTCAGCACTGACCCTCCCACAGTGCGGGGCTCCCTCAGCACTGACCCTCCCACAGTGCGGGGCTCCCTCGGGGCTGACCCTTCCTGCTGGAAGATGCGCTGGGTCAGTGTTTTGTTGGTCCCCACTCTTCTGGGTATGTGTTGGCGCCCGAGTGACCTTACCTCCCAGTTGGCGAAGGGCGAGGGGGGCAGCAGCGTGCCCGAGGGTCCGTTGCGCCCCATCAGCCCGTCGGTGCAGATGTCGCAGATGGGTGATAGGGTCCAGTTCCAGTAGGGCAGGAAGAATCCCTCGTCCCCGGTCAGGTGCCGCATTTCCTTCTCGAAGAAGAGCAAGTACCGCCGGTGCCAGACGGCGAACGCCGGGCCCATGTGGGCAAAGTTGGGATCGTCCTTGGTCTTGATGGGCTTGGCCGCCACGTAGTGCACCCAGGTGCAGACGTCGTAGACGCTGGCATCGCGGAAGCTGGAGCTGCCCGCCTCCGAGGTGTTGTGGCTGACCAGGATGACGTAGCGCTGGCTGATGGTGGTCTTGGCGAGCACCAGCCGGTCCACGAAACGCCGCCTTTCCGCCCAGCTCATCTCGTGGAGTGCCCGGCGGACGGTCAGATGCCTCTGCCGGCACAGCGGGCCCCAGTACCCGTCCTTGCACTCACTGCAGTCGAAGCCAGAGAAGGGGCCTTTGCAGATGCAGAGCCTCCTGTAGAAGCTGGAGGGCCAGGCCATGCGGAAGTCCCGGCCGGAATACCCGGGCGTCTGGGCCCCCACCAGGCTCTGGCAGCTTCCCCGGCCGCTCTTCTCCCCGCACGCTGAGCCATCTTGATCCCACACCGGGCAGCACGTCTGGCTCTTTAACGCACCGGCCTGGGTGCAGGCTCTGGGGAACTGTGCACTCACGCTGCCCACCAGCACTGACGCCAGGAGCAGTCTGACTGCCATGCCTGCCAGCAGCTCCTCCAATGCCTGGTAGCTGACTGGGCACGCTGGATTTATACACCAACCACTCCCCCTGCTCCCTGGCACCTACTTCTGCTCTGACTGCTCCTGCCAACTCCTGCATCAGGCCCTACACCCAGGCGTACCTTCAAATCAGGACAATACCTGCAAGGCAAAATGAGGCAGTTCGGCCCATCGGCTCAACACTGAGCCTCCAGAGATCATCCCACCCACATCCAGTTTCCCCCCACTAACCCTGAACTTAGCTAAACTTGCACATCCCTGGGCATTTCGGGACAATTTCCCCCACGGCCAATCCCACCCTAACCTGCACATCCCTGGGCACTACGGGACAATTTCCCCACGGCCAATCCCACCCTAACCTGCACATCCCTGGGCACTACGGGACAATTTCCCCACGGCCAATCCCACCCTAACCTGCACATCCCTGGGCACTATGGGACAATTTCCCCACGGCCAATCCACCCTAACCTACACATCCCTGGGCACTTGGGGACAATTTCCCCACGGCCAATCCCACCCTAACCTGTACATCCCTGGGCACTTCGGGACAATTTCCCCACGGCCAATCCACCCTAACCTACACATCCCTGGGCACTTCGGGACAATTTCCCCACGGCCAATCCCACCCTAACCTGTACATCCCTGGGCACTACGGGACAATTTCCCCACGGCCAATCCACCCTAACCTGCACATCCCTGGGCACTTCGGGACAATTTCCCCACGGCCAATCCACCCTAACCTGCACATCCCTGGGCACTTCGGGACAATTTCCCCACGGCCAATCCCACCCTAACCTGTACATCCGTGGATACTACGGGACAATTTCCCATGGCCAATCCACCCTAACCTGCACATCCCTGGGCACTATGGGACAATTTCCCCACAGCCAATCCCACCCTAACCTGTACATCCCTGGATACTACGGGACAATTTCCCCATGACCAATCCACCCTAACCTGTACATCCCTGGGCACTTCGGGACAATTTCCCCACGACCAATCCACCCTAACCTGTACATCCCTGGGCACTACGGGACAATTTCCCACGGCCGATCCCACCCTAACCTGCACATCCCTGGGCACTACGGGACAATTTCCCACGGCCAATCCATCCTAACCTGCACATCCCCGGGCACTACGGGACAATTTCCCCACGGCTGATCCAACCCTAACCCGCACATCCCTGGGTACTACGGGACAATTTCCCACGGCCAATCCCACCCTAACCCGCACATCCCTGGGCACTACGGGACAATTTCCCCATGGCCAATCCCACCCTAACCTGCACATCCCTGAGCACTACGGGACAATTTCCCCACGGCTGATCCAACCCTAACCCGCACATCCCTGGGTACTACGGGACAATTTCCCATGGCTAATCCATCCTAACCTGCACATCCCCGGGCACTATGGGACAGTTTCCTATGGCCACAGCCACACGTGCGCACACTCTCACACAGGCACACAGTCACACACACAGTCTCTCTCTATCTCTCTCTCGCGCACACACATGCACCCACACTGACTCACTCACACACACACACACAACATGCACCCACTCTCTCTCACACACGCACCCACACCCACTCACACCCACACATACACCTTCTCTCCTACACACACAAGCATACTCTTGCACACACCCACTCACACTCACTCAAATGCACCCACACACACACACTCTCTGACGTACACTGACCCTCGCACACACACACCCGCACACGCACATTCACACGCGCGCGCACACACACACACACCCCCATCCTGCCACTCACACCCATACATGATTTGGAGATGTTGGTGTTTGTACACACGCACACACACACCTTCTCTCCTACACACACAAACATACACTCACACGCAGCCACACGCACTCACTCACATGCACCCACACACACTCTCCGACCCACATTGACACTCTCACATTTGCACACCTGCACACTCACTCCCACGCACCCACCGTGACACTCACACACCCACCCATGATTTGGAGATGCCGGTGTTGGTGTTTGTACACACGCGCGCACACACACACTGACACAAAGTTAATTGGAATCACTAGCTTTCGGAGCGCTGCTCCTTCACCAGGTGGTTGTGTAGTTACACGGTTATAAGACACAGAATTTATAGCAACAGTTTACAGTGTGATGTAACTGAAATTATACATAGAAAAATACCTGGATTGTTTGTGTAAGTCTTTCATCTGTGAGAATGACCATCTTTCATGTGTAAATCACAAAACCTTCTTTAAAAAGTTACACTCTCAGGTTTACTGTAACAATTGGTGTCAGGCCAGACAATGTTGAAGGTGTTAGCCCCCTGTGTTCTCTGTCTGTGCCATAACGTTTAGACTGATTCTAATCTAAAAGTGAGGTTACAGAGTCCAGCATGGATTCATGAAGCTTTTGAGCCAAGTACAATGTAACTCTGCAAGTACAAATTCACCCCACACGAATGTATATGTATGTGTGTGCATGTGGGTTTATGTGTGTCTGTCTATCTGTCTGGGGTAGGGGGTTGTGAGTGTGCGAGAGTGTGTGTATGTGAGTGTAGAGTGTCTGAGTCTGTGCGGGGCTGCATGTGTGAATGTGGGAGTGTGTGTGTGTCTGTGGGTGCGTGTCTGTGTCTGTGTGTCCGTGTCCGTGTGTGTCTGTCCGTGTCCGTGTGTGTGTGTGTGTGTGTGTGTATAGGAGTGTCTGTGCGTGTATATAGTGCAGTGGTGATCACCTGTAATGTGACATGAACCCAAGGTCCCGGTTGAGGCCCTCCCTATGGGTACCGAACTTAGCTATCAGCCTCTGCTCGGCCACTTGTCGCTGCTGCCTGTCCCAAAGTCCGCCTTGGAGGATGGTCACCCGAAGGTCCGAGGTCGAATATCCTGGACTGCTGAAGTGTTCCCCAACTGTTGCCGTAGCCTTTGCTCGGTTTCCCCAATGTACCATGCCCCAGGGCATCCTTGTCTGCAGTGTATGAGCTGGACAATGTTGGCTGAGTCACATGAGTACCCGCCATGTACATGGGGGGAGGTGTCCCCACGCGTAATGGTGGTGTCTATGTCCACACTCTGACACGTCTTGCAGCACCTACCATGACAGGGTTGTATGGAGTTGTCCTGAAGCCGGGCAGTTTGCTACAAACAACGATCTGTTTGAGGTTTGGCGGTTGTTTAAAGGCGAGCAGTGGAGGTGTGGGGAAGGTCTTGGTGAGGTGCTCATCCTCATTGATAATGTGTTGCAGGTCACCAAGAACATGGCGTAGTTTTTCAGCCCCTGGGAAGTACTGAGCAACGAAGGGTACCCTGTTGGTTGCAGCCCGTGTCTGTCTCCTGAGGAGGTCATTACGGTTCCTTGCTGTGGCACGTCAGAACTGGCGGTTCTTGTGAGGGCATCCCTGAGTACTTCCAGGCGTCCGTCACATTCCTCCTCATCTGAGCAGATCCGGTGTATGTGTAGGGCTTGTCCATAGGGGATGGCTGTTTTAATATGTTTCGGGTGGAAGCTGGAGAAGTGTAGCATTGTGAGGTTGTCTGTGGGTTGGTGGTAGAGTGTGGTGCTGAGGTATCCATCCTTGATGGAGACGCACGTGTCCAAGAATGAGACAGATAGTCGAGAGTAGTCCATGGTGAGTTTGATGGTGGGATGAAACTTGTTGATGTCACTGTGCAGTTTTATCAGTGACTCCTCACCATGGGTCCTGAGGAAGAAAATGTCGTCAATGTACCTGCTGTATAACGTTGGTTGGAGATCCTGCACAGAGAAGAAGTCTCGTTTGAACCTGTGCATGAAGATGTTGGCACATTGGGGTGCAAATTTGGTCGTGGCTGTTCCGTGTGTCTGGATGAAGAACTGGTTGTCAAAGGTGAAGACGTTGTGATCGAGGATAAAGCGGATGAGTTGTAGGATGGTGTTTGGAGACTGGCAGTTGTTGGTGTTGAGTACTGAGGCTGTTGCCGCGATGCCATCATTGTGGGGTATGCTGGTTATAGGGTGCTGAAACGTCTATTGTGACAAGGAATGTTCACCAGGTCCGTGGGTGCTGAGTTTCTGTAAGAAATCCAGAGTGTCGCGACAGAAGCTCGGGGTCCCCTGTACAATAGGTTTCAAGGTGCCTTCAACATGGCCGGAGAGATTCTCACACAGGCTCCCAATGCCTGACATGATGAGACGTCTTGGTGTATTGGTTTCGTGTACCTACACTACAGGTGACCACCATTGCACTATACACACACACAGACACACAGACACTCCTACACACACATACACACATATACACAGACATTCACACATCCCTACAGACACACACACTCCCACACGCATCCTCTCACAGACTTCGACCCCTTTACACACACACACACACATATACGTTCTCTCTCACAGACACTCACAACCCCCTACCCCAGACACACAAACCCACATGCACACACATACATATACATTCTCTCACACAGACACTCACAACCCCCTACCCCAGACACACAAACCCACATGCACACACATACATATACATTCTCTCACACAGACACTCACAACCCCCTACCCCAGACACACAAACCCACATGCACACACACACATATACATTCTCTCTCACAGACACTCACAACCCCCTACCCCAGACACACAAACCCACATGCACACACATACATATACATTCTCTCTCACAGACACTCACAACCCCCTACCCCAGACACACAAACCCACATGCACACACATACATATACGTTCTCTCTCACAGACACTCACAACCCCCTACCCCAGACACACAAACCCACATGCACACACATACATATACATTCTCACAGACACTCACAACCCCCTACCCCAGACACACAAACCCACATGCACACACATACATATACGTTCTCTCTCACAGACACTCACAACCCCCTACCCCAGACACACAAACCCACATGCACACACATACATATACATTCTCTCTCACAGACACTCACAACCCCCTACCCCAGACACACAAACCCACATGCACACACATACATATACATTCTCTCTCACAGACACTCACAACCCCCTACCCCAGACACACAAACCCACATGCACACACATACATATACATTCTCTCTCACAGACACTCACAACCCCCTACCCCAGACACACAAACCCACATGCACACACATACATATACATTTGTGTGGGGTGAATTTGTACTTGCAGAGTTACATTGTACTTGGCTCAAAAGCTTCATGAATCCATGCTGGACTCTGTAACCTCACTTTTAGATTAGAATCAGTCTAAACGTTATGGCACAGACAGAGAACACAGGGGGCTAACACCTTCAACATTGTCTGGCCTGACACCAATTGTTACAGTAAACCTGAGAGTGTAACTTTTTAAAGAAGGTTTTGTGATTTACACATGAAAGATGGTCATTCTCACAGATGAGAGACTTACACAAACAATCCAGGTCTTTTTCTATGTATAATTTCAGTTACATCACACTGTAAACTGTTGCTATAAATTCTGTGTCTTATAACCGTGTAACTACACAACCACCTGGTGAAGGAGCGTCGCTCCGAAAGCTAGTGCTTCCAATTAAACCTGTTGGACTATAACCTGGTGTTGTGTGATTTGTAACTTTATACACCCACACATGCACATCTCTCTCTCTCACACACCCACACACACACACCCACTCACTCACACACTCACACACACTCACACACCCACACACACACACCCACACACTCACACACTCACACACCCACACACACACACCCACTCACTCACACACTCACACACACTCACACACCCACACACACACACCCACTCACTCACACACTCACACACCCACACACACACACCCACTCACTCACACACTCACACACACTCACACACCCACACACACACACCCACTCACTCACACACTCACACACCCACACACACCCACCCACACACACACCCAGACATACACCCACTCACACACACGCTCTCTCTCACACACCCACACATACACACCCACACATACACACACACTCACACACACACACACACACTCACACTCACTCACTCACACATACACCCACTTACACACCTCACACTTACACTCTCACACACTCTCACACACTCTCTCACACACTCACTCACTCACACCCCCCCACACCCACTCTCACACTCTCAGACACACACACACACTCACACACACACACTTACAAACACACTCACACTCTCACACACTCTCTCTCATACACACTCACTCACTCACACACACACACTCCCACACCCATTCACACACTCCCCCACACCCACTCACAGACTCACAGACTCACACACAAACACTCACACACAAACACTCACACACACACTCACACACCCACTCACACACCCACTCTCTCACACACTCACACGCACACACACACTCAAACACACACACACTCACTGACACACACACTCACTCACACACACATGCACACACACACACACAGACACACTCACTCTCACACACACACACATTCCCACTCACACACATACCCACTCACACACACATTCACACACACACATACACCCACACACACACACACTTACACACACTCAGACACTCACACACACTCACTCACTCGCACACACTCACTCTCACTCACACACACACACATTCACACACACACACACATACATCCACTTACACAAACTCGCACTCACACTCTCACACACTCACTCTCACACACTCTGACACACTCTCACACACTCTCACACACTCTCACACACTCTCACACACTCTCACACACTCACACACACACTCACTCACTCACACATACACACACTCACAGACACACACACACATATACCCACACACACACTTACACACACTCACACTCTCACACACTCTCTCACACACACACACTCACACATTCACACACACACTCACTCACTCACTCACACACCCCCCCTCACCCCCTCACCCACACACGCACACACATACCCACTCACACAAATACCCACTCACACATACTCACACACACACATACACCCACACACACTTACACACACTCACACTCTCACACACTCTCTCACATACACACACTCACACACACACTCAGTCACTCACACCCCCCCCACAGACACACACACACACTCACACACACACACACACCCACACACACACTTACATACACTCACACTCACACACTCACACACACACTCACACATACACTCCCACACCCATTCACACACTTCCCCACACCCACTCACACACTCACAGACTCACACACAAACACTCATACACACACACACACCCACTCACACACACACATACACACACACACACACTTACGCACTCTCACACTCTCACACACACACTCTCTCATTCACACCCACACCCACACACACACACATACACCCACACACACTTACACACACACACTCTCTCACTCACATACACACACTCACACACACACACTCACGCACACACATACACCCACACGCACACACTTACACCCACTCACACTCACACACACACACACACACCCACTCACACACACCCACACCCACTCACACACCCACTCACACACCCACTCACACACACACACCCACTCACACACACACACACTCTCACACACTCTCATTCACACACACACCCCCCCCACACACACACACACCCACTCACACACACCCACACCCACTCACACACCCACTCACACATCCACTCACACACACACACACTCTCACACACTCTCATTCACACACACATCCCCCCACACACACACATACACTCACACACCAACACTCACACTCTCACACACTCTCACACATACACACACTCACAGACACACACACTCACACACACACACACCCACACACACACTCTCTCACACACTCTCTCACACACTCTCTCACACACTCTCTCACACTCTCACACACACTCACACACACTCACACACACACACTCACTGACGCACACACTCACTCACACACACATGCACCCACTCACACACTCACGCGCACACACACACACTCACAGACACACTCACCCACTCACTCTGACATAATCACACACACACACACACATTCCCACTCACACACATACCCACTCACACACACATTCACACACACACATACACCCACCCACACACACACACACTTACACACACTCACACACTCTCATACACACACACTCACTCACTCACACACTCACTCACATACACACACACTCACACTCACACTATCACACACTCTCACACACTCTCTCACATACACACACTCACACACACACTCAGTCACTCACACCCCCCCACAGACACACACACACACACACACCCACACACACACTTACATACACTCACACTCACACTCTCACACACACACTCACACACTCACACACACACTCACACATACACTCCCACACCCATTCACACACTCCCCCACACCCACTCACACACTCACAGACTCACACACAAACACTCACACACACACACACACCCACTCGCGCACACACACATACACACACACACACACTTACACACTCTCACACACACACTCTCTCATTCACACCCACACACACACACACACACTCACACACACGCATACACCCACACACACTTACACACACTCACACTCTCACACACACACTCTCTCACTCACACACTCACAGTCACACACACACACTCACACACACACATACACCCACACGCACACACTTACACACACTCACACTCACACACACACACACCTACACACACACACACCCACTCACACACACCCACACCCACTCTCACACCCACTCTCACACCCACTCTCACACCCACTCTCACACCCACTCACACACCCACTCACACACACACACCCACTCACACACACACACCCACTCTCACACACTCTCATTCACACACACACCCCCCACACACACACACCCACTCACACACACACTCACACATCCACTCACACACACACACACTCTCACACACTCTCATTCACACACACATCCCCCCACACACACATACACTCACACACCCACACTCACACTCTCACACACTCCCACACATACACACACTCACAGACACACACACACATACACCCACACACACACTCTCTCACACACTCTCTCACACACTCTCTCACACTCTCACTCACACACTCACACACACTCACTGACACACACACTCACGCACACACTCACTCACTCACTCTCACATAATCACACACACACACACACACACATTCCCACTCACACACATACCCACTCACACACACATTCACACACACACACATACACCCACCCACACACACACATACACACACTCACACACTCTCATACACACACACTCACACACACTCACTCACTCACACACTCACTCACACACACACACACACTCACACTCTCACACACTCACACACTCTCTCACATACACACACTCACACACACACTCAGTCACTCACACCCCCCCACAGACACACACACACACACTCACACACACACACTCACACACACACTTACTTACACTCACACTCACACTCACACACTCTCTCACACACTCACACACACACTCACACATTCACACATACACTCCCACACCCACTCACACACTCACACACACTCACACACACACACCCACACACACACACACACACTTACGCACTCTCACACTCTCACACACACACTCTCTCATTCACACCCACACCCACACCCACACCCACACTCACACACACACATACACCCACACACACACTTACACACACTCACACTCTCACAGTCACACATACACACACCCACACACACTCACACACCCACTCACACACTCACAGACTCACACACACTCACTCACACACACATACACCCACTCACACACACACACACTCACACATACACATACACACTCACACACACTTACACACACTTACACATACACTCACACTCTCACACTCAAACACACACACATACCCACTCTCACACACACACTCACACACACACACTCTCACACCCACCCACTCACTCACACACTAACATACACCCACACTCTCATACACCCACACTCACATACACACATGCATACCCATACACATGCCCACACACACACATACATACACATACACGCACACATATACACACAGACATACACACACAGACATACACACACACAGACACACACACACATATATACACACACACATATACACACACACACATACACATACACACACACACACATATACACATACACACACACACATACATATATATACACACACACACACATATATACACATATACACACACATACACACACATATACACATATACACACACACACACACACACATATACACACACACATACACAACATTCTCCATCACTTTTCACGGAGGACGAAAAGAGAGACACAGTGTGGGAGTGACTGCGAAAGAGACCCAGAGGGAGTGTCAGTGAGGGAGAAAAGGAGAAAAGAAGGGTGACTGATTAACCTGAGAGTCAGCATTACCTCGGTTAGTGGGAGAGTCCATCACAGTAAGCTCAGCCAGATGTGGGAACTGAACCCATGGTGTTGGCATAGTTCTACATGACAAACCAGTCATCTATCAACTCCACCAATCCTGTATCTAACCCCGTGCTGTCCCTGTCCCTGGGATGGGGGACAGTGTACAGGGAGCTTTACTCTGTTTCTAACCCCGTGCTGTCCCTGTCCCTGGGATGGAGGGGGACCGTGTAGAGGGAGCTTTACTCTGTATCTAACCCCGTGCTGTCCCTGTCCCTGGGATGGAGGGGGACCGTGTAGAGGGAGCTTTACTCTGTATCTAACCCCGTGCTGTCCCTGTCCCTGGGATGGAGGGGGACCGTGTAGAGGGTGCTTTACCCTGTATCTAACCCCGTGCTGTCCCTGTCCCTGGGATGGGGGACAGTGTAGAGGGAGCTTTACCCTGTCTCTAACCCCGTGCTGTCCCTGTCCCTGGGATGGGGGGGACAGTGTAGAGGGAGCTTTACCCTGTATCTAACCCTGTGTTGTCCCTGTCCCTGGGATGGGGGGACAGTGCAGAGGGAGTTTTACTCTGTATCTAACCCCGTGCTGTCCATGTGCTGGGGTATGTTTGATGGGGTGGGGGGACAGTGTAGAGAGAGCTTTACCTTTCTATTAATAGCATCGCGGCAGCTGTCAGCAGCCCCAGTTCCCATCTTGTACAACGGTCAGCTTCCTGCTGTCACTCTCTTTCTCTCTCTCTCTCTGTATCTGCCACCCTGCTGACCATTGTACGTTTTGTTTCATTCAAGGGTTTGCTGAAATCTCCTGTGTTACGCTGAAATGTGACAGAGATTTCCAGCAAGCCCACACGTTTCTGAAAGTCTCATTCTGTCTGATAGGTTGGAGGAACAGGGAGCCTTCAGCTGGGACATTCTGTTTTGTCGTCACCCTGGTCGTTCGGTGTGGGATCGGTAAGTCGTTCACATGGTGATACGATAAGGTGTTCGCGAATTCACCTTCGGCTAAATTCATGACCAGCCAGTCACCTTTCTACCCGATATCCAGACATTCACCTTTCAAACGCTTGTGGTTACGAACGTAATGCCCTGTTTTCACCCCCCACAACCGTTTCCCACCATTACCCCCCCCCCCCCCATCTCCCTGTTTCCCCCGCTTCCCCATATCCTCCCATCCCCCTGATTCCCCCCCCCCCTGTCGGCTCCCTTCCTTGTCCTCCCGTACCCCCCTGTCCGCCCCATTCTCCCATTCCTCCCCCCTCCCAGTTCCCCTTGCTCCCCCCCCCGTCTGCCCCGTTCCCCTATGTTCTCCCCTCCCCTCCTTTTCTGACAAATGTACATGTTGACCTGCCATTTCATCCTGGCGACTATGTTCTGGTGCCTCAGATGGTCCAAAATAGAACGTAGAAAAGTACAGCACCGAGCAGGCCCTTCGGATGAATCCTAATGTAAAATAAAATAACGTAACCTACGCACCCCTCAACTGACTGCTATCCATGTGCATGTCCAGCAGTCGCTTAAATGTCCCCAGTGACTCTGCTTCCACCTGCACCGCTGGCAACGCATTCCATGCATTCACAACTCTCTGCGTAAAGAAACTACCTCTGACGTCTCCTTTATACCTTCCTCCTAATATCTTCAAACTATGACCCCTCGCACCAGTCAATCCTGCCCTGGGGAAAAATCTCTGGCTATTGACTCTATCCATGCCTCTCATGACCTTGTACACCTCGATCAGGTCTCCTCTCTTCCTCCTTCTCTCCAGAGAGAAAAGTCCGAGCTTATTCAACCTTTCTTCATAAGGCAAGCCCTCCAGTCCAGGCAGCATCCTGGTAAACCTTCTTTGCACCCTCTCCAAAGCCTCTGATTCTTTCCTATAGTAGGGCGACCAGAACTGGACACAATATTCCAAGTGCGGTCTCACCAGGGACTTGTAGGGCTGCAACAAAACCTCGCGGCCCTTAAACTCGATCCCCCTGTTAATGAAAGCCAAAACACCGTATGCTTTCTTAACAACCCTATTGACTTGGGTGCCAACTTTGAGGGATCTATGCACTCAAACACCCAGATCCCTCTGTCCCTCCACACTGCCAAGAATCCTGTCTTTAATCCTAGATTCGGCATTCGAGTTCCACCTTCCAAAATGCATCACTTCGCATTTATCCAGGTTGAACTCCACCTGCCATTTCTCAGCCCAGCTCTGCATCCTGTCTATGTCACGCTGCAGTCTGCAATAGCCCTCGATGCTACCGACGACACCTCCAACCTTTGTGCCACCTGCAAATTTACTAACCCACCCGTCAACCTCCTCATCCAAGTCATTAATAAAAGCTACAAAGAGCAGAGGCCCAAGAACAGAGCCCTGCGGGACCCCACTCACCACTGACCTCCAGGCCGAATACCTTCCATCTACAACCACACTCTGCCTTCTGTCAGCCAACCAATTCTGAATCCAGACAGCCAAATCTCCCTGTACCCCAAACTTCCTGACCTTTATGAATGAGCCTACCTTGGGGAACCCTATCAAATGCCTTGCCGAAGTCCATATACACCACACCTTCATCGACCTGTCTCATCACCTCCTCAAAGGACTCAATAAGATTTGTGAGGCATGACCTGCCCCTCACAGAGCCATGCCGACTGCCTTTAATCACGCTATACTTTGTGGCAAATAGCCATAAATCCCATCCCTCAGAATTCTTTGCAAACCCTTGCTGACCACAGAGGTAAGACTGACTGGTCTGTAATTGTCAGGGATTTCCTTCCAGTCCTCCAGCACGACTCCCGTGCAGAGTTTCGATCTTCACTGTTCAGCCCATTGAATGGGGGAGTAGGAACATCATGTTGCAGTTGTACCAGGACGTTGGTGAGGCCATGTTTGGAGTACTGTGTGCAGACCCCCATGCCCCTCCCCATCCCCCTGCCCCCTGTTCCCCAAGCCCCTCCCCCATCCCCCTGTTCCCAATCCCACCCTCCCTGTTACCCATCTCCCAACCCACCCTCCCAGTTCCAAATCCCACCATCCATGTTCCCCATCCCCAATACCACCCTCCCTGTTACCCATCCCCCATCCCACCCTCCCTGTTACCCATCCCCCAACCCACCCTCCCTGTTCCCCATCCCCCATCTCACCCTCCCAGTTCCACATCCCACCATCCATGTTCCCCATCCCCCATCCCACCCTCCCTGTTCCCCATCCCACCCTCCCTGTTACCCATCCCCCATCCCACCCTCCCTGTTACCCATCCCCCAACCCACCCTCCCTGTTCCCCATCCCCCATCTCACCCTCCCAGTTCCACATCCCACCATCCATGTTCCCCACCCCCCATCCCACCCTCCCTGTTCCCCATCCCCCATCTCACCCTCCCAGTTCCACATCCCACCATCCATGTTCCCCATCCCCCATACCACCCTCCCTGTTCCCCATCCCCCATCCCACCCTCCCTGTTACCCATCCCCCATCCCACCCTGCTGTTCCACATCTCACATCCCACCCTCCCAGTTCCACATCCCACCGTCCATGTTCCCCATCCCCCATACCACCCTGCCTGTTCCCCATCCCACATCCCACCCTCCCTGTTCCCCATCCCACATCCCACCCTCCCAGTTCCACATCCCACCCTCCCTGTTCCCCATCCCACATCCCACCCTCCCAGTTCCACATCCCACCATCCCTGTTCCCCAAGCCCCTCCCCCATCCCCCTGTTCCCCATCCCACCCTCCCTGTTTTCCATCCCCTATACCACCCTCCCTGTTCCCCATCCCCCATTCCCCCCTCCCTGTTACCCATCCCCCATCCCACCCACCCTGTTCTCCATCCCACCCTCGCTGTTCCCCATCCCCCATTCCCCTTCCACATCTCATCCCCCATTCCACCCTCCCTGTTCCCCATCCCCCATCCCACCCTCCCTGTTACCCATCCCCCATCCCACCCTGCCTGTTCTCCATCCCCCAACCCACCCTCCCTGTTCCCCATCCCACATCCCACCCTCCCAGTTCCACATCCCACCGTCCATGTTCCCCATCCCACATACCACCCTCCCTGTTCCCCATCCCCCATCCCACCCACCCTGTTCTCCATCCCACCCTTCCTGTTCCCCACCCCCCATCCCACCCTCCCTGTTCCCCATCCCACATCCCACCCTCCCAGTTCCACATCCCACCATCCATGTTCCCCACCCCCCATACCACCCTCCCTGTTCCCCACCCCCCATCCCCCATTCCACCCACCCTGTTCTCCATCCCACCCTCGCTGTTCCCCAACACCCATCCCCCATTCCACATCTCATCCCCCATCCCACCCTCCCTGTTCCCCATCCCACCCTCCCTGTTACCCATCCCCCATCCCACCCTCCCTGTTACCCATCCCCCATCCCACCCTCCTGTTCCACATCCCACATTCCACCCTCCCAGTTCCACATCCCACCGTCCATGTTCCCCGTCCCCCATACCACCCTGCCT
The DNA here is from genome assembly GCF_037043375.1 of Chiloscyllium plagiosum. NCBI lineage: Eukaryota > Metazoa > Chordata > Chondrichthyes > Orectolobiformes > Hemiscylliidae > Chiloscyllium > Chiloscyllium plagiosum. The sequence goes on from NW_028270159.1 coordinate 49,713,272, forward strand.
GTTCCCCATCCCACATCCCACCCTCCCTGTTCCCCATCCCACATCCCACCCTCCCAGTTCCACATCCCATCATCCCTGTTCCCCAAGCCCCTCCCCCATCCCCCTGTTCCCCATCCCACCCTCCCTGTTCTCCATCCCCTATACCACCCTCCCTGTTCCCCATCCCCCATTCCCCCCCTCCCTGTTACCCATCCCCCATCCCACCCACCCTGTTCTCTATCCCACCCTCGCTGTTCCCCATCCCCCATCCCCCATTCCACATCTCATCCCTCATCCCACCCTCCCTGTTCCCCACCCCCCATCCCCCATTCCCCATCTCATCCCCATCACACCCTCCCTGTTCCCCATCCCCCATCCCACCCTCCCTGTTACCCATCCCACATCCCACCCTCCCTGTTCTCCATCCCCCAACCCACCCTCCCTGTTCTCCATCCCACATCCCACCCTCCCTGTTCCCCATCCCACATCCCACCCTCCCAGTTCCACATCCCATCATCCCTGTTCCCCAAGCCCCTCCCCCATCCCCCTGTTCCCCATCCCATCCTCCCTGTTCTCCATCCCCTATACCACCCTCCCTGTTCCCCATCCCCCATCCCCCATTCCCCCCCTCCCTGTTACCCATCCCCCATCCCACCCACCCTGTTACCCATCCCCCAACCCACCCTCCCTGTTCCCCATCCCACATCGCACCCTCCCAGTTCCACATCCCACCGTCCATGTTCACCATCCCCCATACCACCCTCCCTGTTCACCATCCCACATCCCACCCTCCCTGTTCCCCATCCCCCATTCCACCCACCCTGTTCTCCATCCCACCCTCGCTGTTCCCCATCCCCCATCCCCCATTCCACATCTCATCCCCCATCCCACCCTCCCTGTTCCCCACTCCCCATCCCCCATTCCCCATCTCATCCCCCATCCACCCTCCCTGTTCCCCACCCCCCATCCCACCCTCCCTGTTACCCATCCCCCATCCCACCCTCCCTGTTCCCCATCCCCCATCGCACCCTCCCTGTTCCCCATCCCCCATCCCCCATCCCACCCTCCCTGTTCACCATCCCCCATCCCACCCTCCCTGTTCACCATCCCCCATCCCACCCTCCCTGTTCCCCATCCCCCATCCCCCATCCCACCCTCCCTGTTCACCATCCCCATCCCACCTTCCCTGTTACCCATCCCCCATCCCACCCTCCCTGTTCCCCATTCCCCATCCCCCATCCCACCCACCCTGTTCACCATCCCACCCACCCTATTCTCCATCCCACCCTCCCTGTTCCCCATCTCACCCTTCCTGTTCCCCACCCCCATCCCACCCTCGCTGTCCCCCATCCCCCAATCCCCATCTCATCCCCCATCCCACCCTCCCTGTTCACCATCCCCATCCCACCTTCCCTGTTACCCATCCCCCATCCCAACCTCCCTGTTCCCCATTCCCCATCCCCCATCCCACCCACCCTGTTCACCATCCCACCCACCCTGTTCTCCATCCCACCCTCCCTGTTCCCCATCTCACCCTCCCTGTTCCCCATCCTCCATCCCACCCTCCCTGTTCCCCATCCCCCATCCCACCATCCCTGAACACCATCCCCCATACAACCCTCCCTGTTCCCCATCCTCCATCCCACCCTCCCTGTTCCCCATCCCCCATCCCACCCTCCCTGTTCCCCATCCCCCATCCCACCATCCCTGAACACCATCCCCCATACAACCCTCCCTGTTCTCCATCCCCCACCCCACCCTCCCTGGTCCTCATCCCCCATCCCACCCTCCCTGTTCTCCATCCCCCACCCCACCCTCCCTGTTCCCTATCCCCCATCCCACCCTCCTTGTTCCCCATCCCCCATCCCCCTCCCTGTTCCCAATCCGACCCTCCCTGTTCCCCATCCCACATCCCACCGTCCCTGTACCCCATCCCCAATACCACCCTCCCTGTACCCCATCCCGCATCCCACCCTCCCTGTTCTCCATCACCCACCACACCCTCCCTGTTCCCCACTCCCCGTCCCACCCTCTCTGTCCCCCACCCCACATCCCACCCTCCCTGTAGCCCATCCCCGATACCACCCTCCCTGTTCCCCATCCCCCAATCCCCCCCCTCCCTGTTCCCCATCCCCCATCCCACCCTCCCTGTTCTCCATCCCCCACCCCACCCTCCCTGTTCCCCATCCCCCATCCCACCCTCCCAGTTCCCCATCCCACCCTCCTTGTTCCCCATCCCCCATCCCCCTCCCTGTTCCCCATCCCACATCCCACCGTCCCTGTACCCCATTCCCCATCCCACTCTCCCTGTTTTCCATCCCCCATCCTACCCTCCCTGTTCCACATTCCCCATCCCACCCTCCTTGACCCCATCCCCCATCCCACCCTCCCTGTTCCACATTCCCCACCCCACCCTCCCTGTTCCCCATCCCCCATCCCACCCTCCCTGTTCCCCATCCCCCATCCCACCCTCCCTGTTCCCCATTCACCATCCCCCATCCCACCCTCCCTGTTCTCCATTCCCCATCCCCCATCCCACCCTCCCTGTTCCCCATCCCCCATCCCACCCTCCCTGTTCCCCATCCCCATCCCACCCTCCCTGTTCCCCATCCCCCATCCCACCCTCCCTGTTCCCCACCCCCCATCCCACTCTCCCTGTTCCCCATCCCCCATCCCACCCTCCCTGTACCCCATCCCCCATCCCACCCTCCCTGTTCCCCACCCCCCATCCCACTCTCCCTGTTCCCCATCCCCCATCCCCCATCCCACCCTCCCTGTTCCCCATTCACCATCCCCCATCCCACCCTCCCTGTTCTCCATTCCCCATCCCCCATCCCACCCTCCCTGTTCCCCATCCCCCATCCCACTCTCCCTGTTCCCCATCCCCATCCCACCCTCCCTGTTCCCCATCCCCCATCCCACCCTCCCTGTTCCCCACCCCCCATCCCACTCTCCCTGTTCCCCATCCCCATCCTACCCTCCCTGTTCCCCATCCCCCATCCCACCCTCCCTGTTCCCCATTCCTCATCCCACCCTCCCTGTTCTCCATTCCCCATCCCACCCTCCCTGTTCCCCATCCCATCCTCCCTGTTCCCCATTCTCCATCCCACCCTTCCTGTTCTCCATCCCACCCTTCCTGTTCTCCACCCCCCATCCTACCCTCCCTGTTCCCCACCCCCCATCCTACCCTCCCTGTTCCCCATCCCCCATCCTACCCTCCCTGTTCCCCATCCCCCATCCTACCTTCCCTGTTCCCCATCCCCCATCCTACCCTCCCTGTTCCCCATCCCCCATCCTACCCTCCCTGTTCCCCATCCCCCATCCCGCCCTCCCTGTTCCCCATCCCCCATCCTACCCTCCCTGTTCCCCATCCCCCATCCTACCCTCCCTGTTCCCCATCCCCCATCCTACCCTCCCTGTTCCCCATCCCCCATCCTACCCTCCCTGTTCCCCATCCCCCATCCCGCCCTCCCTGTTCCCCATCCCCCATCCTACCCTCCCTGTTCTCCACCCCCCATCCCACCCTCCCTGTTCTCCATTCCCCATCGCACCCTCCCTGTTCTCCATCCCCCATCCCACCCTCCCTGTTCCCCATTCTCCATCCCACCCTTCCTGTTCTCCATCCTACCCTCCCTGTTCCCCATTCCCCATCCTACCCTCCCTGTTCCCCATCCCCCATCCTACCCTCCCTGTTCCCCATCCCCCATCCTACCCTCCCTGTTCCCCATCCCCCATCCTACCCTCCCTGTTCCCCATCCCCCATCCCGCCCTCCCTGTTCCCCATCCCCCATCCTACCCTCCCTGTTCCCCATCCCCCATCCTACCCTCCCTGTTCCCCATCCCCCATCCTACCCTCCCTGTTCCCCATCCCCCATCCCGCCCTCCCTGTTCCCCATCCCCCATCCTACCCTCCCTGTTCCCCATCCCCCATCCCACCCTCCCTGTTCCCCATCCCCCATCCCGCCCTCCCTGTTCCCCATCCCCCATCCTACCCTCCCTGTTCTCCACCCCCCATCCCACCCTCCCTGTTCCCCATCCCCCATCCTACCCTCCCTGTTCCCCATCCCCCATCCCACCCTCCCTGTTCCCCATCCCCCATCCCGCCCTCCCTGTTCCCCATCCCCCATCCTACCCTCCCTGTTCTCCATCCCCCATCCTACCCTCCCTGTTCCCCATCCCCCATCCTACCCTCCCTGTTCTCCACCCCCCATCCCACCCTCCCTGTTCCCCATTCCCCATCGCACCCTCCCTGTTCCCCATCCCCCATCCCACCCTCCCTGTTCCCCATCCTACCCTCCCTGTTCTCCACCCCCCATCCCACCCTCCCTGTTCTCCATCCCCCATCCTACCCTCCCTGTTCCCCATCCCCCATCCCACCCTCCCTGTTCCCCATCCCACCCTCCCTGTTCTCCATCTCCATCAACCCTGCTAAGTGTGAGGTTGTCCATTTTGGAAGGACAAATAAGAATGTGGAATGCAGGGTTAACGTTAGGGTTCTTAGTAAGGTGGAGGAGCATAGGGATCTTGGGGTCTATGTTCATAGGCCTTTGAAAGTTGCCACTCAGGTGGATAGAGCTTGTAAGAAGGCCTATGGTGTATTAGCGTTCATTAGCAGAGGGATTGAATTCAAGAGTCGTGAAGTGATGTTGCAGCTGTACAGGACTTTGGTTAGGCCACATTTGGAGTACTGTGTGCAGTTCTGGTCGCCTCACTTTAGGAAAGATGTGGAAGCTTTGGAGAGGGTGCAGAGGAGATTTACCAGGATGTTGCCTGGAATGGAGAATAGGTCGTACGAGGATAGGTTGAGAGTGCTAGGCCTTTTCTCATTGGAACGGCGAAGGATGAGGGGTGACTTGATCGAGGTTTATAAGATGATCAGAGGAATAGATTGAGTAGACAGTCAGAGACTTTTCCCCGGGTACAACAGAGTGTTACAAAGGGACATAAATTTAAGGTGAAGGGTGGAAGGTATAGGGGAGATGTCAGGGGTGGGTTCTTTACCCAGAGAGTGGTGGGGGCATGGAATGCGCTGCCTGTGGGAGTGGTAGAGTCAGAATCATTGGTGACCTTTAAGTGGCAATTGGATAGGTACATGGATGGGTGCTTAAGCTAGGACAAATGTTCGGCACAACATCGTGGGCCGAAGGGCCTGTTCTGTGCTGTATTGTTCTATCCCACCCTCCCTGTACCCCATTCCCCATCCCACCCTTACTGTTCCCTATTCCCCCATTCCCCCCTCCCTGTTCCCCATCCCACATCCCACCCTCCCTGTTCCCCATCCCCCATGCCGCTCCCCATCCCACCCTCCTTGTTCCACATTCCCCATCCCCCCCTCCCTGTTCTCCATCCCCCATCCCACCCTCCCTGTTCCCCATCCCCATCCCAACCTGCCTGTTCCCCATTTCCCCATCCCACCTTCCCTGTTCCCCATCCTCCATCCCACCCTCCCTGTTCCCCATTCCCCATCCCACCATCCCTGTTCTCCATGCCCAATCCCACACTCCCTGTTCTCCATTCCCCATCCCACCCTCCCTGTTCCCCATCCGCCATCCCCCCTCCCTGTTCCCCGTCCCCATTACCCCCCCTTCTCCATCCCCCATCCCCCCTTCCTGTTCCCCATCCCCCATCCCACCCTCCCTTTTCCCCATCCTCCATCCCACCCTCCCTGTTCCCCATCCCCTATGTCACTTCCCCCATCCCACCCTGCCTGTTCCCCATCCCCCATTCCCCATCTCATCCCCCATCCCACCCTCCCTGTTCCCCATCCCCCATCCCACCCTCCCTGTTCTCCATTCCCCAACCCCCATCCCACCCTCCCTGTTCTCCATTCCCCATCCCCGATCCCACCCCCCATCCCCCATCCCACCCTCCCTGTTCTCCATTCCCCATCCCCCATCCCACCCTCGCTGTTCCCCATCCCCATGCCATTCCCCCATTCCCCATCCCACCTCCCTGTTTCCCATCCCCATCCCACCTTCCCTGTTCCCCACCCCCATGCCCATCCCCCATTCCCATCCCACCCTCCCTGTTTCCCATCCCTCATCCCACCCTCCCTGTTCCCTATCCCCATGCCCATTCCCCATTCCCATCCCACCCTCCCAGTTCCCCATCCCCCATGCCCCATCCCACCCTCGCTGTTCCCCATCCCCCATCCCCCATCCCACCCTCGCTGTTCCCCACCCCCCATCCCCCATCCCACCCTCCCAGTTCCCCATCCCTCATCCCCCATCCCACCCTCGCTGTTCCCCATCCCCCTTCCCACCCTCCCTGTTCCCCATCCCCCATTCCACCCTCCCTGTTCCCCATCCCCCATTCCACCCTCCCTGTTCCCCATCCCCCATCCCACCCTCGCTGTTCCGCATCCCCCTTCCCACCCTCCCTGTTCCCCATCCCCCATCCCTCATCCCACCCTCCCTGTTCCCTATCCCCATGCCCATTCCCCATTCCCATCCCACCCTCGCTGTTCCCCATCCCCCTTCCCACCCTCCCTGTTCCCCATCCCCCATTCCACCCTCCCTGTTCCCCATCCCCCATCCCACCCTCGCTGTTCCGCATCCCCCGTCCCACCCTCCCTGTTCCCCATTCCCCATTCCCATCCCACCCTCACTGTTCCCCATCCCCATGCCCATCCCCCATTCCCCATCCCACCCTCCCTGTTTCCCATCCCCCATCCCACCCTCCCTGTTCCCCATCCCTCATCGCACCCTCCCTGTTCCCCACCCCCCATCCCACCCTCCCTGTTCCCCATCCCCCATCCCCCATTCCACCCTCGCTGTTCCCCATCCCCATGCCCATCTCCCATGCCCATCCCACCCTCCCTGTTTCCCATTCCCCTTCCCACCCTCCCTCTTCCCCATCCCCATGCCCATCCCACCCTCCCTGTTTCCCACCCGCCATCCCACCCTCCCTGTTCCCCATCCCCATGCCCATCCCCCATTCCCCATCCCACCCTCCCTGTTTCCCATCCCCCATCCCACCCTCCCTGTTCCCCATCCCCCATGCCCCTTCCCCCCCTCACCCGTCCTCCAGTCCCACCTCTTGCCCACCCCTCTCTCCCATTTCCCCCTATACCTGACCCCGTCTCCCTCTCCTCCATTCCCCGTTGCCCTGTACCCCCTCTCACCTTATCACTCCGTCCCCCCTCTCCCCGTCCCCTCTTTCGGCCCTTTCACCCCATCCCCCCTCTTTCCTGTTCCCCCCAGTCCCACTTCTCGCCCACCCCTCTCTCCCAATTCCCCGCACCATGGCCCCCTCTCAATACCTCCTGTGTCCGCTCACCCCTCTCCTCCACCCCCCAAATGCCCTGTACCCCCTCCTCTCCCCGTCCCCCATCTTTCCCTTTCCCCTGCCCCTACCCCTACCCACCGCCCCTGTCCCCGTGACCTGTGCCCCTCTCACACTCTCACCCTGTGACTGCGTGACTCTGTCTCGGTCTGTCTTTGAATCTCAGTCTTTCTGTCTGTGTGGCTCTGTCTCTATGATTCACCACACATTCTCACACTCCCACGCACTGGGAACATGTACTGGCAAAAAGCAAGCTGATTTCGCTATCTTTATTCCTCAGGCATGTCTTTATTTCAGCTTCTGCTAGTGAGCAGTACAAATTCCAAAAATCAGTTTATCCTGTATCAGAACAGTGAGGAAAAGAGAGACCACAGGAAACCGTGAATACAGCACAGGGCTAGAAACAGAGTAAAGCTCCATCTACACTGTCCCCCATCACACCCACCCAGGACAGGGACAGCACGGGGTTAGATACAGAGTAAAGCTCCATCTACACTGTCCCCCATCACACCCACCCAGGACAGGGACAGCACAGGGCTAGAAACAGAGTAAAGCTCCATCTACACTGTCCCCCATCACACCCACCCAGGACAGGGACAGCACGGGGTTAGAAACAGAGTAAAGCTCCATCTACACTGTCCCCCATCACACCCACCCAGGACAGGGACAGCACAGGGCTAGAAACAGAGTAAAGCTCCATCTACACTGTCCCCCATCACACCCACCCAGGACAGGGACAGCACAGGCTTAGATACAGAGTAAAGCTCCATTTACACTGTCCCCCATCACACCCACCCAGGACAGGGACAGCACAGGGTTAGATACAGAGTAAAGCTCCATCTACACTGTCCCCCATCACACCCACCCAGGACAGGGACAGCACAGGGCTAGAAACAGAGTAAAGCTCCATCTACACTGTCCCCCATCACACCCACCCAGGACAGGGACAGCACAGGGTTAGATACAGAGTAAAGCTCCATCTACACTGTCCCCCATCACACCCACCCAGGACAGGGACAGCACAGGGTTAGATACAGAGTAAAGCTCCATCTACACTGTCCCCCATCACACCCACCCAGGACAGGGACAGCACAGGGTTAGATACAGAGTAAAGCTCCATCTACACTGTCCCCCATCACACCCACCCAGGACAGGGACAGCACAGGGTTAGATACAGAGTAAAGCTCCATCTACACTGTCCCCCATCAAATCCACCCAGGACAGGGACAGCACAGGGCTAGATACAGAGTAAAGCTCCCTCTACACTGTCCCCCATCAAACCCACCCAGGACAGGGACAGCACAGGGCTAGAAACAGAGTAAAGCTCCATCTACACTGTCCCCCATCACACCCACCCAGGACAGGGACAGCACAGGGTTAGATACAGAGTAAAGCTCCATCTACACTGTCCCCCATCACACCCACCCAGGACAGGGACAGCACAGGGCTAGAAACAGAGTAAAGCTCCATCTACACTGTCCCCCATCACACCCACCCAGGACAGGGACAGCACAGGGTTAGATACAGAGTAAAGCTCCATCTACACTGTCCCCCATCACACCCACCCAGGACAGGGACAGCACAGGGTTAGATACAGAGTAAAGCTCCATCTACACTGTCCCCCATCAAATCCACCCAGGACAGGGACAGCACAGGGCTAGATACAGAGTAAAGCTCCCTCTACACTGTCCCCCATCAAACCCACCCAGGACAGGGACAGCACAGGGCTAGAAACAGAGTAAAGCTCCATCTACACTGTCCCCCATCACACCCACCCAGGACAGGGACAGCACAGGGTTAGATACAGAGTAAAGCTCCATCTACACTGTCCCCCATCACACCCACCCAGGACAGGGACAGCACAGGGCTAGAAACAGAGTAAAGCTCCATCTACACTGTCCCCCATCACACCCACCCAGGACAGGGACAGCACAGGGTTAGATACAGAGTAAAGCTCCATCTACACTGTCCCCCATCACACCCACCCAGGACAGGGACAGCACAGGGTTAGATACAGAGTAAAGCTCCATCTACACTGTCCCCCATCAAATCCACCCAGGACAGGGACAGCACAGGGCTAGATACAGAGTAAAGCTCCCTCTACACTGTCCCCCATCAAACCCACCCAGGACAGGGACAGCACAGGGCTAGAAACAGAGTAAAGCTCCATCTACACTGTCCCCCATCACACCCACCCAGGACAGGGACAGCACGGGGTTAGATACAGAGTAAAGCTCCATCTACACTGTCCCCCATCACACCCACCCAGGACAGGGACAGCACAGGGCTAGAAACAGAGTAAAGCTCCATCTACACTGTCCCCCATCACACCCACCCAGGACAGGGACAGCACAGGGTTAGATACAGAGTAAAGCTCCATCTACACTGTCCCCCATCACACCCACCCAGGACAGGGACAGCACAGGGTTAGATACAGAGTAAAGCTCCATCTACACTGTCCCCCATCACACCCACCCAGGACAGGGACAGCACAGGGTTAGATACAGAGTAAAGCTCCATCTACACTGTCCCCCATCACACCCACCCAGGACAGGGACAGCACAGGGCTAGAAACAGAGTAAAGCTCCATCTACACTGTCCCCCATCACACCCACCCAGGACAGGGACAGCACAGGGCTAGAAACAGAGTAAAGCTCCATCTACACTGTCCCCCATCACACCCACCCAGGACAGGGACAGCACGGGGTTAGATACAGAGTAAAGCTCCATCTACACTGTCCCCCATCACACCCACCCAGGACAGGGACAGCACAGGGTTAGATACAGAGTAAAGCTCCATCTACACTGTCCCCCATCACACCCACCCAGGACAGGGACAGCACAGGGCTAGAAACAGAGTAAAGTTCCATCTACACTGTCCCCCATCACACCCACCCAGGACAGGGACAGCACAGGGTTAGATACAGAGTAAAGCTCCATCTACACTGTCCCCCATCACACCCACCCAGGACAGGGACAGCACAGGGCTAGAAACAGAGTAAAGCTCCATCTACACTGTCCCCCATCACACCCACCCAGGACAGGGACAGCACGGGGTTAGATACAGAGTAAAGCTCCATCTACACTGTCCCCCATCACACCCACCCAGGACAGGGACAGCACGGGGTTAGATACAGAGTAAAGCTCCATCTACACTGTCCCCCATCACACCCACCCAGGACAGGGACAGCACAGGGTTAGATACAGAGTAAAGCTCCCTCTACACTGTCCCCCATCAAATCCACCCAGGACAGGGACAGCACAGGGCTAGATACAGAGTAAAGCTGTCTCTACACTGTCCCCCATCAAACCCACCCAGGACAGGGACAGCACAGGGCTAGAAACAGAGTAAAGCTCCATCTACACTGTCCCCCATCACACCCACCCAGGACAGGGACAGCACAGGGCTAGAAACAGAGTCAAGCTCCCTCTACACTGTCCCCCATCAAACACTCCCAGGACAGGGACAGCACAGGGTTAGATACAGAGTAAAGCTCCATCTACACTGTCCCCCATCAAACCCACCCAGGACAGGGACAGCACAGGGCTATAAACAGAGTAAAGCTCCCTCTACACTGTCCCCCATCACACCCACCCAGGACAGGGACAGCACAGTGTTAGATACAGAGTAAAGCTCCCTCTACACTGTCCCCCATCACACCCACCCAGGACAGGGACAGCACAGGGTTAGATACAGAGTAAAGCTCCATCTACACTGTCCCCCATCACACCCACCCAGGACAGGGACAGCACAGGGTTAGATACAGAGTAAAGCTCCATCTACACTGTCCCCCATCAAACCCACCCAGGACAGGGACAGCACAGGGCTATAAACAGAGTAAAGCTCCCTCTACACTGTCCCCCATCACACCCACCCAGGACAGGGACAGCACAGGTCTAGAAACAGAGTAAATATCCCTCTACACTGTCCCCCATCAAACCCACCCAGGACAGGGACAGCACAGGGTTAGATACAGAGTAAGGTTCCTCTACACTGTCCCCCATCAAACGCACGCAGGACAGGGACAGCACAGGGCTCGAAACAGAGTAAAGCTCCCTCTACACTGTCCCCCATCACACCCACCCAGGACAGGGACAGCACAGGGTTAGATAGAGAGTAAAGCTCCCTCTACACTGTCCCCATCAAACCCACCCAGGACAGGGACAGCACAGGGTTAGATAGAGAGTAAAGCTCCCTCTACACTGTCCCCCATCAAACCCACCCAGGACAGGGACAGCACAGGGCTAGAAACAGAGTAAAGCACCCTCTACACTGTCCCCATCAAACCCACCCAGGACAGGGACAGCACAGGGTTAGATACAGAGTAAAGCTGCCTCTACAGTGTCCCCCATCAAACACTCCCAGGACAGGGACAGCAAATGGGTAGATACAAAGTAAAGCTCTCTCTACACTGTCCCCCATCAAACCCACCCAGGACAGGGACAGCAAAAGGGCTAGAAACAGAGTAAAGCTTCCTCTACACTGTCCCCCATCAAACACTCCCAGGACAGGGACAGCACAGGGTTAGATACAGAGTAAAGCTGCATCTACACTGTCCCCCATCAAACACTCCCAGGACAGGGACAGCACAGGGCTAGAAACAGAGTAAAGCTTCCTCTACACTGTCCCCAATCGAACCCACCCAGGACTGGGACAGCACAGGGTTAGATACAGAGTAAAGCTCCCTCTACACTGTCCCCCATCAAACCCACCCAGGACAGGGACAGTACAGGGTTAGATACAGAGTAAAGCTCCATCTACACTGTCCCCCCCATCACACACTCCCAGGACAGGAACAGCACGGGGTTAGATACAGAGTAAATTTCCCTCTACACCGTCCCCCCCATCAAACACTCCCAGGACAGGGACAGCACAGGGTTAGATATAGAGTAAAGCTCACTCTACACTGTCCCCCATCAAACACTCCCAGGACAGGGACAGCACAGGGCTAGAAACAGAGTAAAGCTCCCTCTACACTGTCCCTCATCAAACCCACCCAGGACAGGGACAGCACGGGGTTAGATACAGAGTAAAGCTCCCTCTACACTATCTCCCCCCATCAAACACTCCCAGGACAGGGACAGCACAGGGTTAGATACAGAGTAAAGCCCCCTCTACACTGCTCCCCCATCCCAGGGACAGGGACAGTACCCGGTTAGATACAGAGTAAAGCTCCCTCTACACTATCTCCCCCCATCAAACACTCCCAGGGACAGGGACAGCACGGGGTTAGATACAGAGTAAAGCTCCCTCTACACTGTCCCCCCCCCATCCCAGGGACAGGGACAGCACAGGGTTAGATACAGAGTAAAGCTCCCTCTACACTGTCCCCCCATCCCAGGGACAGGGACAGCACAGGGTTAGATACAGAGTAAAGCTCCCTCTACACTGTCCCCCATCAAATCCACCCAGGACAGGGACAGCACAGGGCTAGATACAGAGTAAAGCTCCCTCTACACTGTCCCCCATCAAACCCACCCAGGACAGGGACAGCACAGGGCTAGAAACAGAGTAAAGCTCCATCTACACTGTCCCCCATCACACCCACCCAGGACAGGGACAGCACAGGGCTAGAAACAGAGTCAAGCTCCCTCTACACTGTCCCCCATCAAACACTCCCAGGACAGGGACAGCACAGGGTTAGATACAGAGTAAAGCTCCATCTACACTGTCCCCCATCAAACCCACCCAGGACAGGGACAGCACAGGGCTATAAACAGAGTAAAGCTCCCTCTACACTGTCCCCCATCACACCCACCCAGGACAGGGACAGCACAGTGTTAGATACAGAGTAAAGCTCCCTCTACACTGTCCCCCATCACACCCACCCAGGACAGGGACAGCACAGGGTTAGATACAGAGTAAAGCTCCATCTACACTGTCCCCCATCACACCCACCCAGGACAGGGACAGCACAGGGTTAGATACAGAGTAAAGCTCCATCTACACTGTCCCCCATCAAACCCACCCAGGACAGGGACAGCACAGGGCTATAAACAGAGTAAAGCTCCCTCTACACTGTCCCCCATCACACCCACCCAGGACAGGGACAGCACAGGTCTAGAAACAGAGTAAATATCCCTCTACACTGTCCCCCATCAAACCCACCCAGGACAGGGACAGCACAGGGTTAGATACAGAGTAAGGTTCCTCTACACTGTCCCCCATCAAACGCACGCAGGACAGGGACAGCACAGGGCTCGAAACAGAGTAAAGCTCCCTCTACACTGTCCCCCATCACACCCACCCAGGACAGGGACAGCACAGGGTTAGATAGAGAGTAAAGCTCCCTCTACACTGTCCCCATCAAACCCACCCAGGACAGGGACAGCACAGGGTTAGATAGAGAGTAAAGCACCCTCTACACTGTCCCCATCAAACCCACCCAGGACAGGGACAGCACAGGGTTAGATACAGAGTAAAGCTGCCTCTACAGTGTCCCCCATCAAACACTCCCAGGACAGGGACAGCAAATGGGTAGATACAAAGTAAAGCTCTCTCTACACTGTCCCCCATCAAACCCACCCAGGACAGGGACAGCAAAAGGGCTAGAAACAGAGTAAAGCTTCCTCTACACTGTCCCCCATCAAACACTCCCAGGACAGGGACAGCACAGGGTTAGATACAGAGTAAAGCTGCATCTACACTGTCCCCCATCAAACACTCCCAGGACAGGGACAGCACAGGGCTAGAAACAGAGTAAAGCTTCCTCTACACTGTCCCCAATCGAACCCACCCAGGACTGGGACAGCACAGGGTTAGATACAGAGTAAAGCTCCCTCTACACTGTCCCCCATCAAACCCACCCAGGACAGGGACAGTACAGGGTTAGATACAGAGTAAAGCTCCATCTACACTGTCCCCCCCATCACACACTCCCAGGACAGGAACAGCACGGGGTTAGATACAGAGTAAATTTCCCTCTACACCGTCCCCCCCATCAAACACTCCCAGGACAGGGACAGCACAGGGTTAGATATAGAGTAAAGCTCACTCTACACTGTCCCCCATCAAACACTCCCAGGACAGGGACAGCACAGGGCTAGAAACAGAGTAAAGCTCCCTCTACACTGTCCCTCATCAAACCCACCCAGGACAGGGACAGCACGGGGTTAGATACAGAGTAAAGCTCCCTCTACACTATCTCCCCCCATCAAACACTCCCAGGACAGGGACAGCACAGGGTTAGATACAGAGTAAAGCCCCCTCTACACTGCTCCCCCATCCCAGGGACAGGGACAGTACCCGGTTAGATACAGAGTAAAGCTCCCTCTACACTATCTCCCCCCATCAAACACTCCCAGGGACAGGGACAGCACGGGGTTAGATACAGAGTAAAGCTCCCTCTACACTGTCCCCCCCCCATCCCAGGGACAGGGACAGCACAGGGTTAGATACAGAGTAAAGCTACACTGTCCCCCCATCCCAGGGACAGGGACAGTACCGGGTTAGATACAGAGTAAAGCTCCCTCTACACTGTCCCCCCCATTCCAGGGACAGGGCCAGTACTGGGTTAGATCCAGGATGATGAACCTCCTTCCCCATTCACCAAATGAAAACCTGCTGTGAAATTGTAGCCAGCACAGGCTCTCTGTGAGCTGTGAAGGGAGGTCAGTGTTGCAGGGTTAGAGAAACGGTGGGGGGCAGTGACGAGGCAAGGAGTTGGTGCAGTTAATGGTAGTCCCAGGGTGTCTCTCCCTCACTGTAACATGCTGAGGCTGTAAGAAACTCCTCACTCCATGTAGTCATAGTCGTATCCAAACTCTCGGCAACTCTTCATCATTTCCCAGTTTTCATATATTGGGATGAAGGTGACCACCTTGTCCCTCGCTCTGTGCCCGAACGGGACATTTCCTGTCGGGTAATGGGTTCCGGGATGTCGTCTCAGCCACATCTCGAACAGCCTGCAAACGGAATCAGAATGGGGGAGGGAATAGCACATGTATTCCGTTTTCACCAATGAAACTGAAACTGGAACTGAAACTCCGTGTTTTCAGGGAAACTGAAACTGGGACTGAAACTCCAGGTTTCTAGGGAAACTGAAACTTGAACTGAAACTCTGGGTTTCGAGCGAAACTGGAACTGAAACTCCGGATTCTGAGGGAAAGTGAAACTGGAACTGAAACTCCGGATTTCTAGGTAAACTGAAGCTGGAACAGAAACTCCAGGGTTCTAGGGAAACTGAAACTGGAGCTCTGTGTTTCTAGGGAAACTGAAACTGGAACTGAAACTCAGTGTTTCCAGGGAAACTGGAACAGAAACTCTGGGTTTCCAGGGAAACTGAAACTGGAACTGAAACTCTGTTTTTAGGAAACATGAAGCTGGAACTAAAACTCCGCATTTCTAGGGAAACAAACTGCAACTGAAACTCCGGGTTTCTAGTGAACCTCAAACTGGACCTGAGACTCCAGGTTTCTATGGAAACTGAAAGTGGAACTGAAACTCCGAGTTTTCATAGAAACTGGAACTGAAACTCCGGGTTTCTAAGGAAACTGAAAGTAGAACAGAAACTCCAGTTTCCATGGAAGCTGAACCTGGAACTGAAACTCCGGGTTTCTAGGGAAGCTGGAATCGAAACTTCAGGGAAACTGAAGCTGAAACTGAAACTCCAGGTTTTTACGGAAAGTGAAACCGTAACTGAAACTCCAGGTTTCTAGGGAAAGTGAAACTGGAACTGAAACTCTGGGTTTCCTGAGAAATTGAAGTTGGAACTGAAACATAGGATTTCGAGGGAAACTGGAACTGGAACTGAAACTCCCGGTTTTGGGGGAAATTGAAACTGGAACTGAAACTCTGAATTTGTAGGGAAACTGAAACTAGAACAGAAACTCTGGTTTCCATGGAAACTGGAACTGAAAGTTCGAGTTTGTAGGGAACCTAAAACTGGAACTGAAACTCCGGGTTTCTCTGAAGCTGGAACTGAAACTCCATGTTTCTAGAGAAAGTTAAACTGTAACTCCGGGTTTTAGGGAAACTGGAACTGAAAATCAGGGATCCTAGGGAAACAGAAACTGCTTATTAAACTCCAAGTTTCTAGGGAAACTGAAGCTGAAACTGAAACTCCGTATTTGTAGGGAAACAGAAACTGGAACAATAACTCCGGGTTTTGAGGTAAACTGAAACTGTGGGTTTTTCGGGAAACTGGAGCTGAAACTCAGGGATTCTAGAGAAACTGAAACTGCTAATTAAACTCTGAGTTCCTAGGGAAACTGAAACTGGAACTGAAGTCCAGGTTTCTCAGGAAACTGAAACTGGAACTGAAACTGTGAGTTTGCAGGGAAACTGGAACTGAAACTCTGGGTTTCTAGGGAAACTGGAACTGAAACTCTGGCTGTCTGTAAAAACTGGAACTTGAACTCCGTGTTTCTATAGAAACTGAAACTGGAACTGAACCTCCGTGTTTCTAGGGAAACTGGACTTGAAATTCGGGGTTTTTTCAGGAAACTGAAGCTGGATTTGAAACGCCGGGTTCCAAGGGAACCTGAAATTGGAACTGACATTCCGAGTTTCTAAAGAAACTGAAACTGGAACTGAAACTCTGAGTTTCTAGGGAAACTGGAACTGAAACTCCAGATTTCTTGGGAAACTGAAACTAGAACTGAAACTCCGTGCTTCTAGGGAAACTGAAACTGGAACTGAAACTCTGGGTTTCTAGGGAAACTGAAACTGGAACTGAAGCTCCGGGTTTCTGGGGAAATGAAGCTGGAACTGAAACTCTGAGTTTCTAGGGAAACCGAAACTGTTTCTGGGGAAATTGGTGCTGGTGGAGATAAGGTTAAAAGTCAGAGTGCTCTCTGTTTTGTGTTTCGGTGTCTATGGCTGACGGATACAGGAACTCGGATTAATTTGTGTCGTGTGAGCGAAGGAACTCTGAGGTAGCAATAATCGTGAAATGATTGGATTTTACATTCAGTTTGAGGGAGGGAGGAGCAGGGCTGAGACTAGTTTTTAATGTATAAATCAGGGTGACTATGAGGGTGTAGAACTGAGTTGGCAGGTGAGGTTAAAGGTCAGATCGTTACACACACCACACTAAAGGGGATGGTACACTCTGTACAGAGACATTTCAACAAGTACCTGTTCTGAAGGACGGACCCAATATCTGTGGATTAACCGGAAATGTTAGGGACAAAAACAAGTCAAGCTCAAGGAATCCTGCAGTCAGCAGTGGGCAGTTAGAAGGTTGGACCACATCGAAACCAAGGAAAGAATGAGCAAAAATTAATAAGGAGGGAGAAACTACGGCATAGGAGAAAGCTAGCCAGAAATATAAAAGCAGATCATCAGAATTTCTATAAATATTTACAGGCGAAAAGAGTTAGCAAAGTGAACAGAAAGTCCAACTGGAGAATGAATAAGGAGATGGCAGATGGATTGAGAAGGGCAAGAGGAAATTAGGAAAACGACACTCCCTGGGGAAGCAGTAAGGAGTAAATAATTGGGCCTGGGGACTGATGGGCTACATCCTCGGAGTTTGGAAGAGTCAGAGGTGATTGGATTGAAACACATAACATACTGAGGGGGTGGGGGGAGTGTACCAGGGGGAATGGAGGGAAACTATGGAGCGGGAGTTTCCTCCTGTGGGACTGTTAAACATCTGGGGTCCTGTTTAACCCGAGAAAAGGAGAAATGGTTTCTCCTGAGTCTCTGGAACTCTCTCTGTCTCCCGTGAGGTGTGTGTGGGGGGGGGAGGCAGGCAGAGTGTTTCTGAGTATTTTTCAGACACAGTTAAACAAGAGGGTGAAAGGGGAGGGTAAGCATGAAGGTGCTGTCTCGGGGTTACGATGTGATCAGCTGGGATCCTGTCGAATTGGGGAAGGGGGGGGCTATTTGGCCTTGGTTGGTGAATGAGACTCTGGTTGCACGTTCTCAATGTTACTCACTTGTCTACAGTGGCGTGCAGTGAAGCGAACAGAGGGTCGTTTGCAGCCGCCTTGGAAAATTCCAAGGTGCCACTGCAGTATCTATGCACTAGGTTGTGCATACTGCGTTTTATCCGGGATGGGTTCTGTGGGTCGATGTTACCTGGGGGAGAGAGAAGCGAAAGACTCATGTAAATCCTGAGCCCTGAACCCCACTCCCCTGCCTTCCCTCGGCCCTTCCCGATGTTCCCAGCATCAGTAGCAGCTGCCGGATGGTGTTGGAGCGTGCACTGCGCTGACAAGGGCGTAAGCTGGGTGCCCATGCGTCCCTTTCCCCATCTCCCTCATTCCCCTTTCACACATGCGGATGAGATGCACTGGAGGGCATCCCATCCTTTATTCCCAATCCTGTAAAAACGCTATCCCTTATTCCCAATTTCTCTGTCTCTGCTGCATCTGCTCCCAGGAGGACCACACGCCAGATGGCCTCCTCCTGGAAAGGCTGTAATTTCCCCTCCCACACGTGGTCCTCCATTGCAACTCCTGCACATCCCTCACCTCCGCCGTCAAACCCCACCCCTCCAACCGCAGCAAGGACAGAACTCCTCTCCCCAACAACCTCCCCCCCCCTCTCCCCCCCCCCATCCTCACCTTCCACCCCACCAACCTCTAGATACATCACATCATCCTCCACCATTTCCGCCACCTAGAAACGGAGAGATATTTCCCTCCCCCACCCCTATCCGCTTTCCGTAAAGACCGTTCCCTCTGCGACTACCTGGTCAGGTCCATGCTGCCCCACCCACCCTCGCTCCCCTCCTGGAACATCTCCGGGACCCCCGCACCAATCAACCCCACCGCCCTGTGGCCCGACATTTCAACTCCCCCTCTGCCAAGGACATGGAGGTCCTGGGCCTCCTTCATCGCTACTCCCTCACCACCCTACACCTGCAGGAAGAACGCCTGATCTTCGCCTTGGAACACTTCAACCCTAGGGCATCGATGTGGACTTCAACAGCTTCCTCATTTCCCCTCACCTCACCCCAGCTCCAACCTTCCAGCTCAGCACTGTCCTTATGACCTGTCCCACCTGTCAATCTTCCTTGCCACCTATCTGCTCCACCCTCCTCTCTGACCTATCACCATTACCCCCACCCAATGTGGTGTGGTGTGTTTGTGTGTGTTGTGTGATGTGTGGGTGTGGTGTGGTTGTGTGTGTGTGTGTGGTGTGTATGTGTGGTGTGTGTGGGTGGGTGTGGTGTGTGGTGTGTGTGTGGTGGGTGTGGTGTGTGGTGTGTGTGTGGTGTGTGTGGTGTGTGTGTGTGGTGTGTATGTGTGTGGTGTGTGTGTGTGTGTGTGGTGTGTATGTGTGTGGTGTGTGTCGTGTGTGTGTGTTGTGTATGTGTGTGTGGTGTGTGTGTGTGTGTGGGGTGTGTGTGTGTGGTGTGTATGTGGTGTGTGTGCGTGGGGTGTGTGTGGTGTGTGTGTGTGTTGTGTGTGTGTGTATATGTGTGGTTGTGTGTGGTTGTGTGTGGTGTGTTTGTGTGTTGTGTGTGTGTGTGTGTTTGTGTGTTGTGTGTGTGTGGTGTGTGTGTGTGTGGTGTGTTTGTGTGTGTGGTGTGTTTGTGTGTTGTGTGTGTGTGGTGTGTTTGTGTTGTGTGGTGTGTGTGTGTGTTGTGTGTGGTGTGTGTGTGTGGTGTGTGTGTTGTGCGTGGTGTGTATGTGTGTGTGATGTGTGTGGTGTGTGTGCGGTGTGGTGGGCGTGTGTGTGTGTGGTATGTGTGGGTGTGGGTGTGTGTGTGGGGTGTGTGTGTGGTGTGTGTGTGTGTGTGGTGTGTATGTGTGTGTGTGGTGTGTACGTGTGTGTGTGGTGTGTATGTGTGTGTGGTGTGTATGTGTGTGTGGTGTGTATGTGTGTGTGGTGTGTGTGTGGTGTGTTTGTGTGTTGTGTGGTGTGTTTGTGTGTTGTGTGTGTGTGGTGTGTGTGTGTGTGTGTGTGTGGTGTGTATGTGTGTGTGTGTGTGGTGTGTATGTGTGTGTGTGGTGTGTATGTGTGTGTGTGGTGTGTATGTGTGTGTGGTGTGTGTGTGGTGTGTATGTGTGTGTGTGTGGTGTGTATGTGTGTGTGTGTGGTGTGTGTGTGTGTGTGGTGTGTATGTGTGTGGTGTGTGTCTGGTGTGTTTGTGTGTTGTGTGGTGTGTTTGTGTGTTGTGTGTGTGTGGTGTGTGTGTGTGTGGTGTGTGTGTGGTGTGTTTGTGTGTTGTGTGTGTGTGGTGTGTGTGGTGTGTGTGTGGTGTGTTTGAGTGTTGTGTGTGTGTGTGGTGTGTGTGTGTGTGGTGTGTGTGTTGTGTGTGGTGTGTATGTGTGTGTGATATGTGTGGTGTGTGTGCGGTGTGGTGGGCGTGTGTGTGTGTGGTATGTGTATGTGTGTGGTGTGTAGGTGTGTGTGTGTGGTGTGTAGGTGTGTGTGTGGTGTGTAGGTGTGTGTGTGTGGTGTGTAGGTGTGTGTGTGTGGTGTGTAGGTGTGTGTGTGTGGTGTATAGGTGTGTGTGTGTGGTGTATAGGTGTGTGTGTGTGAGGTATGTGTATGTGTGTGTGGTGTGTATGTGTGGTATGTGTGTGTGTGTGGTGTGTGTGTGTGTGTAGTGTGTGTGTGTGTGTATATGTGGGTGTGGTGTGTGTGTATATGTGTATGTGTGTGTGTGTGGTGTGTATGTGTGTGTGTGTGGTGTGTATGTGTGTGTGTGTGTGTGGTGTGTATGTATGTGTGTGTGTGTGTGTGGTGTGTATGTGTGTGTGTGTGGTGTGTATGTGTGTGTGTGTGGTGTGTATGTGTGTGTGTGTGGTGTGTATGTATGTGTGTGTGTGTGGTATGTATGTGTGTGTGTGGTGTGTATGTATGTGTGTGTGTGGTGTGTATGTATGTGTGTGTGTGTGGTGTGTATGTATGTGTGTGTGTGTGGTGTGTATGTATGTGTGTGTGTGTGGTGTGTATGTATGTGTGTGTGTGTGGTGTGTATGTGTGTGTGTGTGGTGTGTATGTGTGTGTGTGTGGTGTGTATGTATGTGTGTGTGTGGTGTGTATGTGTGTGTGTGGTGTGTATGTATGTGTGTGTGGTGTGTATGTGTGTGTGTGGTGTGTATGTATGTGTGTGTGTGGTGTGTATGTATGTGTGTGTGTGTGGTGTGTATGTATGTGTGTGTGTGGTATGTATGTGTGTGTGTGTGGTGTGTATGTATGTGTGTGTGGTGTGTATGTATGTGTGTGTGGTGTGTATGTATGTGTGTGTGTGGTGTGTATGTGTGTGTGGGTGGGTGTGGTGTGTGGTGTGTGTGTGGTGGGTGTGGTGTGTGGTGTGTGTGTGGTGTGTGTGGTGTGTGTGTGTGGTGTGTATGTGTGTGGTGTGTGTGTGTGTGTGTGGTGTGTATGTGTGTGGTGTGTGTCGTGTGTGTGTGTTGTGTATGTGTGTGTGGTGTGTGTGTGTGTGTGGGGTGTGTGTGTGTGGTGTGTATGTGGTGTGTGTGCGTGGGGTGTGTGTGGTGTGTGTGTGTGTTGTGTGTGTGTGTATATGTGTGGTTGTGTGTGGTTGTGTGTGGTGTGTTTGTGTGTTGTGTGTGTGTGTGTGTTTGTGTGTTGTGTGTGTGTGGTGTGTGTGTGTGTGGTGTGTTTGTGTGTGTGGTGTGTTTGTGTGTTGTGTGTGTGTGGTGTGTTTGTGTTGTGTGGTGTGTGTGTGTGTTGTGTGTGGTGTGTGTGTGTGGTGTGTGTGTTGTGCGTGGTGTGTATGTGTGTGTGATGTGTGTGGTGTGTGTGCGGTGTGGTGGGCGTGTGTGTGTGTGGTATGTGTGGGTGTGGGTGTGTGTGTGGGGTGTGTGTGTGGTGTGTGTGTGTGTGTGGTGTGTATGTGTGTGTGTGGTGTGTACGTGTGTGTGTGGTGTGTATGTGTGTGTGGTGTGTATGTGTGTGTGGTGTGTATGTGTGTGTGGTGTGTGTGTGGTGTGTTTGTGTGTTGTGTGGTGTGTTTGTGTGTTGTGTGTGTGTGGTGTGTGTGTGTGTGTGTGTGTGGTGTGTATGTGTGTGTGTGTGTGGTGTGTATGTGTGTGTGTGGTGTGTATGTGTGTGTGTGGTGTGTATGTGTGTGTGGTGTGTGTGTGGTGTGTATGTGTGTGTGTGTGGTGTGTATGTGTGTGTGTGTGGTGTGTGTGTGTGTGTGGTGTGTATGTGTGTGGTGTGTGTCTGGTGTGTTTGTGTGTTGTGTGGTGTGTTTGTGTGTTGTGTGTGTGTGGTGTGTGTGTGTGTGGTGTGTGTGTGGTGTGTTTGTGTGTTGTGTGTGTGTGGTGTGTGTGGTGTGTGTGTGGTGTGTTTGAGTGTTGTGTGTGTGTGTGGTGTGTGTGTGTGTGGTGTGTGTGTTGTGTGTGGTGTGTATGTGTGTGTGATATGTGTGGTGTGTGTGCGGTGTGGTGGGCGTGTGTGTGTGTGGTATGTGTATGTGTGTGGTGTGTAGGTGTGTGTGTGTGGTGTGTAGGTGTGTGTGTGGTGTGTAGGTGTGTGTGTGTGGTGTGTAGGTGTGTGTGTGTGGTGTGTAGGTGTGTGTGTGTGGTGTATAGGTGTGTGTGTGTGGTGTATAGGTGTGTGTGTGTGAGGTATGTGTATGTGTGTGTGGTGTGTATGTGTGGTATGTGTGTGTGTGTGGTGTGTGTGTGTGTGTAGTGTGTGTGTGTGTGTATATGTGGGTGTGGTGTGTGTGTATATGTGTATGTGTGTGTGTGTGGTGTGTATGTGTGTGTGTGTGGTGTGTATGTGTGTGTGTGTGTGTGGTGTGTATGTATGTGTGTGTGTGTGTGTGGTGTGTATGTGTGTGTGTGTGGTGTGTATGTGTGTGTGTGTGGTGTGTATGTGTGTGTGTGTGGTGTGTATGTATGTGTGTGTGTGTGGTATGTATGTGTGTGTGTGGTGTGTATGTATGTGTGTGTGTGGTGTGTATGTATGTGTGTGTGTGTGGTGTGTATGTATGTGTGTGTGTGTGGTGTGTATGTATGTGTGTGTGTGTGGTGTGTATGTATGTGTGTGTGTGTGGTGTGTATGTGTGTGTGTGTGGTGTGTATGTGTGTGTGTGTGGTGTGTATGTATGTGTGTGTGTGGTGTGTATGTGTGTGTGTGGTGTGTATGTATGTGTGTGTGGTGTGTATGTGTGTGTGTGGTGTGTATGTATGTGTGTGTGTGGTGTGTATGTATGTGTGTGTGTGTGGTGTGTATGTATGTGTGTGTGTGGTATGTATGTGTGTGTGTGTGGTGTGTATGTATGTGTGTGTGGTGTGTATGTATGTGTGTGTGGTGTGTATGTATGTGTGTGTGTGGTGTGTATGTATGTGTGTGTGTGTGTGTGGTGTGTATGTGTGTGTGTGTGTGTGGTGTGTATGTATGTGTGTGTGTGGTGTGTATGTATGTGTGTGTGTGGTGTGTATGTATGTGTGTGTGTGGTGTGTATGTATGTGTGTGTGTGTGTGGTGTGTATGTATGTGTGTGTGTGTGGTGTGTATGTATGTGTGTGTGTGGTGTGTATGTATGTGTGTGTGTGGTGTGTATGTATGTGTGTGTGTGGTGTGTATGTATGTGTGTGTGTGTGGTATGTATGTGTGTGTGTGGTATGTATGTGTGTGTGTGGTATGTATGTGTGTGTGTGGTGTGTATGTATGTGTGTGTGGTGTGTATGTATGTGTGTGTGTGGTGTGTATGTGTATGTGTGTGTGTGGTGTGTATGTATGTGTGTGTGTGGTGTGTATGTATGTGTGTGTGGTGTGTATGTATGTGTGTGTGTGGTGTGTATGTGTATGTGTGTGTGTGGTGTATGTGTATGTGTGTGTGTGGTGTGTATGTATGTGTGTGTGTGGTGTGTATGTATGTGTGTGCGTGGTGTGTATGTGTGTGGTGTGTGTGTGGTGTGTATGTATGTGTGTGTGGTGTGTATGTATGTGTGTGTGGTGTGTATGTGTGTGTGTGTGGTGTGTATGTATGTGTGTGTGTGGTGTGTATGTATGTGTGTGTGTGGTGTGTATGTATGTGTGTGTGTGGTGTGTATGTATGTGTGTGTGTGTGGTGTGTATGTGTGTGTGTGTGTGGTGTGTGTGTGTGTGGTGTGTATGTGTGTGTGTGTGTGGTGTGTATGTGTGTGTGTGTGTGGTGTGTATGTGTGTGTGGTGTGTATGTGTGTGTGTGTGTGGTGTGTATGTGTGTGTGTGGTGTGTATGTATGTG
>NW_028270159.1:49772649-49782649 GCF_037043375.1 Chiloscyllium plagiosum
ATCACTCCACCCCCACCCCCTCACAGAAGCAGTGAGATGCGCAGACAAAAACCCTCACTGCAGTTAATTTAACCCCTCCCCCAGCCCCCTGCCGCGTCCTCCTCCCCCCGCAACCCAACGTTGGGTAGGGTAGGGTAATGTGTGGGGGCGGGGGGGGGGGAGGGTGTAGAGGGAGAGTACGCCTTCCGGACCGCCCCGGCCCTCATCCCGTACCTTCCAGCATGTTCCGGAAAGAGTAGGTGGCGGTGGTGTCGTAGGGAGGAGTGTCGAAGGCCTGCATCTGCAGACAGCTTCGCACGTCACTCCAGGTGGGCAGCTCGTTGTTGTGGTTGTATCGGACGATGGGACCACCGGGCACTGGGGAACAGACCTGGTGAAAACCCGACTGCTGGCTCTCAACCTCGTCACAGAATTTCTTGGAGTAAAGGAGAGAGAGAGAGAGACAAACCATCAATGGAAGCCAGGATTCCGAATCCGCTCCGGAAACACCATGTTACCGCGAAATGGCTGCCTTGTTAATTTTAACATGGCCCTTCCCTCCCCCCAGACTCCTCCTCCACTGCCTCTCCTCCTCGCTCCAAGCAGGGAAGTCTTCCCTTCCTTTTTTTTTTTAACATTCCCTGGTGGGACGGGGTGTCACTGGCTGGGCCCCAAGCCTTTCTTCCCCTGTCCCTATTTGCTCCCTTTGAGAAATGGGGAACCACCACATTTCACCTGCTGCAAGTTCACCCACAATGCGCTGAGGGAGGCCACTCCAGGATTTTGACCCAGGAACAGTGATATATTGCCAAGTCTTGGATGGTGAGTGGCTTGGAGGGAAACTTTCCAGGCGGCTGGTGTTCCCGTGTATCTGCTGCCCCTTGTCCTTCGAGATGGAAGCAGCCGTGGGTTTGCATAGTGCTATCTGAGGAACTTTGGTGAATCCCCGCTGTGCAGCTTGTAGACAGTACACACTGCTGCTAGTGAGCGTCAGTGGGGGATGGTTTGTGGATGTGCTCTCTATTAAGCGGGGGCTGCTGGGTCCTGGACGATATCAAGCTTCTCGAGATCTTGGAGCTGTAGAGAATTATTCCATCATACTCCTGACTTGTGCTTTGTAGATGGTGGATAGACGTTCAGGTGTCAGGAGGCGAGTTACTCACTGCAGGCTTCCAAGCCTCATCTCAGTCTCCCATGTCTCTGAATCCCTTCAGTGTCTCCCCCCAAAGATCTATCCATCTCCTAGTGTCCCACACTCTCACCATGTTCCTGAATCTTTACAGTATCTCCCTCTAAAAATCTATCCATCTCCCAGTCTGCCACACTCTCCCCGTGTCCCTCAGTGTCTCCCCCCCAAAATCTATCCATTTCCCAGTCTCCCACACTCTCCCCGTGTCCCTCAGTGTCTCCCCCCCCCAAAATCTATCCATCTCCCAATCTCCCGCACTCTCCCCGTGTCCCTCAGTGTCTCCCCCCAACAATCTATCCATCTCCCAGTCTCCCACACTCTCCCCGTGTCCCTCAGTGTCTCCCCCCAAAAATCTATCCATCTCCCAGTCTCCCGCACTCTCCCCGTGTCCCTCAGTGTCTCCCCCCAACAATCTATCCATCTCCCAGTCTCCCGCACTCTCCCCGTGTCCCTCAGTGTCTCCCCCCCAACAATCTATCCATCTCCCAGTCTCCCGCACTCTCCCCGTGTCCCTCAGTGTCTCCCCCCCAACAATCTATCCATCTCCCTGTCTCCCACACTCTCCCCGTGTCCCTCAGTGTCTCCCCCCAACAATCTATCCATCTCCCAGTCTCCTGCACTCTCCCCGTGTCCCTCAGTGTCTCCCCCCAACAATCTATCCATCTCCCAGTCTCCCGCACTCTCCCCATGTCCCTCAGTGTCTCCCCCCCAACAATCTATCCACCTCCCAGTCTCCCACACTCTCCCCATGTCCCTCAGTGTCTCCCCCCCAACAATCTATCCATCTCCCTGTCTCCCACACTCTCCCCGTGTCCCTCAATCTCCTCAATACGCCTTCCCCAAAAATGTGTGCGTGTCATCATGGTGTGTGGTTTTGCGGGGGACGGGGAGCTCGCTGTGGATGGTGCTTACCACCGCCTGTGTCCGAGGTCCCTCTGCCATCTGTTTGAGAGTTGCTGTGGGTGGGGATACTGTCCATGGACCCTTTGGGGAATACCTATCAAACCTCCCTGCTTCCCGAACAACATTGGAACATTGGAAATATCAGCAGGAGTAGGCTATCTGGCCCCTAGAGCCTGCTCCACCATTCCATAAAATCACAGCTGAGCCACACCTGCCCACCCGCTCCCTGTAACCTTGCATCCCTTTCCTGTTCCAAAATCCCAACATTCAACCAGGTAGCCTCGGCTGCTTCGCTGGGCAGGGAATCCCACAGATTCCCAACCCTTCTCACCCCTCCGAGGTGCCCACGCCCCTCCTTACCCTCCAGCTGCTGAATATAGAACCCGGGGAGAGTTGCCCGTCTGGGAGACTGGCCCCGAAGAGGTTGTTGGTGCAGACGTCACAGTGGGTTTTCCCGGCCCAGTTCCATATGGGAATGGAGAAATCCTGGTCCCCGGTCATGTTGCGGATCTCGTTCTCCAGGCGGATGAGGTACAGCCGGTGCCAGCTCAGGAAGCCTGTGCTGCGGTGCCCAAAGTTGGAATCAGTCGAGCCGATGTTCTTGGAGGCGATGTAGTGCAAGTAGGAAGTCGCATCGTAGACGCTGGCACGGCGGAAGGTCATGGCAGAGCCGGGTGTGTAACTCCTGCTGGCATAGATGACGTAGCGCTGACTGAGAGTGACCTTCGCCTGGTGCAGCCTTTGCACGAAAAGTCGCTGTTGGGCCAGGGGCAGAGCGGAGATGTCCCGGCGGATGACGATGTGCCTGGCCTGGCACCCTGCCCCCCGCCAGCCGTGGGCGCACTCCCCACAGTCGGCGCCACCAAAGTTCCCCCGGCACACGCACAGACGCCTGAAGAAGTAGGTGGGCCACCACAGGCGGAAGTCCCGCGAGTTGCGCTGCACCCTCTCCCGCTCTGCCCGCTCCTGCGGGGTCTCCCCCGTGACGTCCTGGCACACCCCCCGGCCCGAGGCTGATCCGCACGGTGAGCCGTCGCCCCAGAAGGTGGGGCAGCACACCCCGCTCTCCACGTGGGCCGGCGTTCCGCACTGGATGGGAATCATTGCCCGGGCCGTGCCCAGGATCAGCAGCACGCACGCCAGCTCCAGCCCCAGAGACATGGTCCGGAATTCTCTGTATGTGGATGTCCAGCGAGTGGGCACTGTGTCTGTGCAGCCCACGTCTGCAGATTTATACGGGACTCGCTCAGTGCCACGTGCCCATTTACCAGTTGTTATCTGACCAGCAAGCAGAGATTACAATCACAGGAGATTACCATCAAGGAACTGTTTGCGTTTGGTTAGCAACATCCTGTTTGGATCCCTGACAGACACTACAAATCCCTTCCTCCCCATTCCCTCCCTCCCTCTTCTCCTTCCCTTTCCTTCTCAATGCCAAGAATATCTTTCCCTCCCTGTCCAGTGACTGGTTACTGCCAAGCAAGTGCACTAGACACTCCCTTCCACATCTTCATCGATGAACAAGGGCACTGGCTGCTCAGGTTGGAGTCTGTTTCAAGCACTTTACATGAGGTGGGCATTGCTGGCTGGGTTGGCACTTATTTCCTGCCCCCAACTGCCTGCTAGAGGCGGTGGTAATGAGCTGCCTTCTCAACTCACTGCAGTATCCTGTGAGGCGTGCTGTATGGGCAACCCACACAGTGCTGTTAGGGACTGTTATCAGGGAGCCCTGGCCCTACATTGTCTTATGCCCGAACCATGTACCTGGGCCATGTTCCACATTGTTGGGTAAATGCCAGCGCTGTAACTCTACTGGAACAGCTTGGCCAGGGGCGAGCGGCAAGTTCAGGAGCCCACGTCTGCAGTACTCTGGCCGAAGCGCTGTCAGGGCCCGTATCCAGTGTCTCTAACCCTTTCTCGAATTGGCTGGAGACTGGTATCTGTGACGCTGGGGACCACTGGGAGGGGGGGGGGAGGCTGAGACGGATCATCCACTCTGACTGAAGATTGCTTTAGCCTTTCTGATGTGCAGGGGGCTCCTCCATCGTTGAGGATGGGGATGTTTGTGGAGGTCCCACCTCCTCCAGTGAGTTGTTTAATTATCCACCGTCATTGGCAACTGGATGTGGCAGCATCCCAGAGCATAGATCTGATCCATTGGTTAGGGGATCGCTTAGCTCTGTCTGTCGGTTGGTGTTTATGCCGATTGGCCACGCAGTTAATCCTGTTTGGTAACGTTGCTGCTGGCATGCCCTTCTGCACTCTCCATTGGACCAGGCTTGATGGGAATGGGTTGAGTGGGGGCATGTGCCGGGCCACGAGGTTACAGATTGTGCTGGAGAACAGTTCTGCTGCTGTCGATGGCCCACAGCGCCCCATGGATGCCCAGTCTTGAGCTGCTAGATCAGTTTGAAGTCTATCCCGTTTTATAGAACTTAAAACAGCGCAGTAAAGGAACAGGCCCTTCAACTCCCGATGTTGTGCCAAACATGATGCCAAATTGAACTAGCCGTTTCTGCCTTCCCTTGGTCCATACCCCTCCATCACTTGTGTGTCCATGTGCTTATCTAAAAGTCCCTTAAACACCCCGATTGTATTGGCATCCACCTCAACTCCTGGTAGCGCATTCCAGCCTCCAGCCAGTCTGTGCAAAAAAAAAAACCTCTTGTTTGAACTTAGAATCTGGGGAAAAGATTCTGACTGTCACTTGTACCTATGCATCTCATAACTTTATAGGCTTCAACCAAGTCTTCCCTCTGGAGAAAATGACCAGAGTTTTTCTAGCCTCTCCTTACAGCTCATACCCACTAATCCGGGCAGCACCTCGGTAAACCTCTTCTGCACCCTCTCCGAAGCCTGCACACCCTCCCTGTAATGTGGTGACCAGAATCGAGCACAATACTCTAACTTTGGCCTAACCAACGTTTAATGAAAAAGCTGCAACATGACATCCTGACTCTTGTTCTCAATTAGAGTCATAGAGTCCTGCAGCACAAAGACAGGCCCATAACCCAAATGGCCATCTAATTGAACCTCCTTTCCCCTGCACTTGGCCCATATCCTTCTAACCCTTTCCTATCCATGTATTTGTCCAAATGCCTTTTAAATGTTGTTAATGTACCCGCCTCAACCACTTCCCCTGGCAGCTCACTCCATTTGCGTACCACCCTCTGGGTAAAGAAAGCTGCCCCTTGTTATTCCTCCCCCTCTCACCTTAACCTGATGCCCTCCAGTCCTTGATTCCCCAACCCTGGGGAAAAAGACTGAGTGCATCCACCTGATCCATGTCTCTCATGATCTTATACACCTCTATACGATTCCCCCCTCAGTCTCCTAGGCTGTATAGAGAAAGGTCCTCGCTTGTCCAACCTCTCCCTATCACTCAGACGTTGAGCCCTGGCACCATCCTTGTAAATGTCTCCCGCACTGCTTCCAGTTTAATAACATCCGTTCTATAGCAAGGTGACTGAAACGGGACACAATACTCCGAGTGTGGCCTCACCAACATCCTGTACAACTGCAACGTAAGTTCCCGACTTCTGTACTCAATGCCCTGACTGATGGAGGCCAGTGTGCCCAAAGCCTGCTTCACTGCCCTGTCCTGTCTACCAGGGGTTTCCAGGAAAACATGCATCTGAATTCCAAAGTCCCTCTGTTCCACTAAACCTGTTCACCATGAAACTCCTACCTTGATTTATTTGACTTTGCAAAATGCAAGCCGTCACACTTATCTGTATGAAACTCCAGTTGCCATTTCCCGGCCCACTTCCCCAGCTGATCAAGGTCCTGCTGCCATTTCTGATAACCTTGCCCACTGTCCACGATCCCACCTATTTTAGTGTCATCTGCAGAATTACTAACCATGCCTTGTACATTCTCATCCAAGTCATTGATAGAGACAACAAACAGCCATGGGCCCAGCGCCGACCCCTGAGGCACTCCACTGGTCAGAGGCCTTCAGTCCGACCAGCATCCTTCCACCATTACTCTCTGCTTCCTACCATCAAGCCAAGTATGTATCCAGCTCTCCCTAGATTCCATGTGCACTAACCTTCCAGAGCAGCCTACCATGTGGGACCTTATCAAATCCAGACGTCTCCTGCCCTGCCCTTGTCAACCTTCCTGGTCACTTCATCAAAGAGCTCGGACAAATTTGGGAGGCATGATCTCCCATACACAAAGCCTTGCTGACTACTCCTAATCAAATCCTGTCTTTCCAAATGCATGGATGTCTTATCTCAGAGTCTTCTCAAGTAACTTGCCTACCATATAGGTGTGAGGCTCACTGGTCTATAGTTGTCAGGTTTCTCTTCGCAGCCCTTCTTTGCTACCCTCCAATCTTCCAGGATCGAACCCGTGGCTAACCATGATGCAGCAATGTCAGCCAAGGCTTCCACAATTCCTTCTCTTGTCTCTTGGATATATTTGGTCAGGACCAGGAGATTTATCCACCTTCATACATTCTACTACATCGAACACCTCCTCCTCTCCTGTGATATGGACTGTCCCCAAGATATGACCACTAACTTCCCCAAGTTCCCAACTCTCCAAGGTAAACACAGGAGAAATATTTATTCAGGACTTTGCCCACTTCCTGTGGTTCTACAAATACATGTCCACTTTGGTCTTCGAGGTGGGTCCTATTTTCTCTCTCGGTATTCTTTTTCCCTTAATATACTGAAAGAATCTCTTTGGATTCACCCTAATCTTCACAGCCAAGGCTATCTCATGCCCCCTTTTCGCCCTCCTGATTTCCTTCTTCAGTAAACCCCTATGAGCAGCACGGTGGCTCAGTGGTTAGCACTGCTGCCTCACAGCGCCAGGGTCCCAGGTTCAATTCCCGCCTCGGGCGACTATGTGTGTGGAGTTTGCACGTTCTCCCCGTGTCTGCGTGGGTTTCCTCAGGGTGCTCCGGTTTCCTCCCACAGTTCGAAGATGTGCAAGTCAGGTGGATTGGCAATGGGGAAATTGTCCCGTAGTGCCCAGGGATGTGCAGGTTAGGGTGGGATTAGCCGTGGGGAAATTGTCCCGTAGTGCCCAGGGATGTGCGGGTGAGGGTGAGATTGGCCGTGGGGAAATTGTCCCGTAGTGCCCAGGGATGTGCGGGTGAGGGTGAGATTGGCCGTGGGGAAATTGTCCCGTGGTGCCCAGGGATGTGCAGGTTAGGGTGGGATTGGCCGTGGGGAAATTGTCCCGTAGTGCCCAGGGATGTACAGGTTAGGGTGGGATTGGCCGTGGGGAAATTGTCCCGTAGTGCCCAGGGATGTACAGGTTAGGGTGGGATTGGCCGTGGGGAAATTGTCCCGTAGTGCCCAGGGATGTGCAGGTTAGGGTGGGATTAGCCGTGGGGAAATTGTCCCGTAGTGCCCAGGGATGTGTAGGTTAGGGTGGATTGGCCGGGGGGAAATTGTCCCGTAGTGCCCAGGGATGTGCAGGTTAGGGTGGGTTGGCCGTGGGGAAATTGTCCCGTAGTGCCCAGGGATGTGCAGGTTAGGGTGGGATTGGCCGTGGGGAAATTGTCCCGTAGTGCCCAGGGATGTGTAGGTTAGGGTGGGATTAGCCATGGGGAAATTGTCCCGTAGTGCCCAGGAATGTGCAGGTTAGGGTGGGATTGGCCGTGGGGAAATTGTCCCGTGGTGCCCAGGGATGTACAGGTTAGGGTGGGATTGGCCGTGGGGATATTGTCCCTTGGTGCCCAGGGATGTGCAGGTTATGGTGGGTTGGCCGTGGGGAAATTGTCCCGTAGTGCCCAGGGATGTGCAGGTTAGGGTGGGTTGGCCGTGGGGAAATTGTCCCGTAGTGCCCAGGGATGTGCAGGTCAGGTGAATTGGCCGTGGGGAAATTGTCCCGTAGTGCCCAGGGATGTACAGGTTAGGGTGGGATCGGCCGTGGGAAAATTGTCCTGTAGTGCCCAGGGATGTGCGGGTCAGGTGAATTGGCCGTGCTAAATTGCCCCTAGTGTTAGGTGCATCAGTCAGAGGGAAATGGGACTGGGTGGGTTACTCTTTGGAGGGTCTGTGTGGATTGGTTGGGCTAAAGGGCCTGTTTCCACACTGTAGGGGATCTAATCTGTATTCCCCGTATACCGCCAGGGATTCCCTTGATCCCAGCTGCCTGTACCTGAGCTACGCCTCTTTTTCTCTTGTCATCCAGGGTTCCCTCCTCCTGTCAACCTTTCCCTATTCCTGCCCGAAACCTCGATTCTCCTGCTCCTCGGATGCTGCCTGACCTGCTGCGCTTTTCCAGCAACACACTTTCAGCTCTGATCTCCAGCATCGGCAGCCCTCACTTTCTCCTTCACCCTCACACGACCAGGTAGACCTTGATCTCTAGCTGTCTCAATTTTAAAGGCTTCCCACTTGCTGGAGGTCCCTCTGCCTGCAAACAAGCTCCTCCCATCGACCCCTGCAAGCTCCTTTCTGATTCCGTCAAAACTCACCTTGCCACAATTCCTTGACCAATAAAGGCAAACACTCCATACACCACCTTCCACACCCTGTTCACTTGTGTGGCCACTTTCAGGGAACAAAGGACTTGAACCCCCAAATCCTGCGGCACATCAGTGCTGTTCAGGATCCTCCACTACCTCTATTCTTTTCCTCAATATTTGATTTCCCAAAGTGCAGCACCTCGCACTTACCCGGATTAAATTCCACCTTCCATTGCTGTGCCCAGATCTGCACCAGATCTATATCCCGCTGAATCCTCTGCAGTAGCCACATCTTTGCAATCTTGCTAACCCCACCCATCCACATTTGCATCCATATCACTCATATATATCCCATTCAGACTGGTAATAGTGCTACAGAGCACAATGGATGGTAGGAAAAATTCCGCAGGATAAAATACCAAGGGCTACAGGAGCAGATGATGCCATTTTAAGAGCAGGTTGTTTCACTGAAGTCGTGCAGGATGACATGATTGTGCTCAGCTCTGTGTGTGTGTGTGTCTGAGTGAGAGTATGTGTGCATGAGTGTATATATGTATCAGTGTGCGCGCGAGTGTATATGTGTGTGTCTGAGTGAGAGTCTGTGCAACTGTGTGTGAGTGCGAGTATCTGTGTGAGCGACTGTGTGTCTGAGAGTCTGTGTGTATGTGTCTGTGTGCGAGTGTGTATATGTGTGTGTGCCAGTGTATATATGTGTGTGTGCGAGTATATATGTGTGTGTGCGAGTGTACATGTGTGTGTCTGAGTGAGAGTCTGTATGCAAGTGTGTGTGTGCGAGTGTACACGTGTGTGTCTGAGTGAGAGTCTGTATGCGTGTGTGTGCGTGCGAGTGTGTGCAAGTGTGTGTGTGTATTTCTCTGTGTCTGAGAGTGTGTGTGAGTGTCTGTGTGTGACGGTGTGTGAGAGAATGCAAGGGAGTGCGAGTATGTGTGTCTGAGTGTGTGAGAGAGTGCGAGAGTCTGTGTGTGTGTATTTCTCTGTGTGTCTGAGTGTGTGTGTGTGTCTATGTGTGAGAGAATGCAAGGGAGTGTGAGTATGTGTATCTGAGTGTGAGAGAGAGTGCGAGAGTCTGTGTGTGTGTATTTCTCTGTGTGTCTGAGAGTGTGTGTGTGTGTCTGTGTGTGACGGTGTGTGAGAGAATGCAAGGGTGTGCGAGTATGTGTATCTGAGTGTGTGAGAGAGTGCGAGAGTCTGTGTGTGTGTATTTCTCTGTGTGTCTGAGAGTGTGTGTGTGTCTGTGTGTGACGGTGTGTGAGAGAATGCAAGGGTGTGCGAGTATGTGTATCTGAGTGTGTGAGAGAGTGCGAGAGTCTGTGTGTGTGTATTTCTCTGTGTGTCTGAGAGTGTGTGTGTGTGTCTGTGTGTGAGTGTGTGTGAGAGAATGCAAGGGAGTGTGAGTATGTGTGTCTGAGTGTGTGAGAGAGTGCGAGAGTCTGTGTGTGTGTGTGTGTATTTCTCTGTGTGTCTGAGAGTGTGTGTGA
>NW_028270159.1:49787649-49885482 GCF_037043375.1 Chiloscyllium plagiosum
CCCTGTTCCTGGTGACGGTCGGGTGGGGGCTGCGGGAGTTAACACCTCCCTGTCCCTCACCCCCTGTCCCTGTCCCCAGCAGGAGCCCAGTGTCTGTGCTGGACGGTGACATTGACCCTGTTCCTGGTGACGGTCGGGTGGGGGCTGCGGGGGTTAACACCGCCCTGTCCCACGCCCCTGTCCCCAGCAGGAGCCCAGTGTCTGTGATGGACGGTGACATTGACCCTGTTCCTGGTGACGGTCGGGTGGGGGCTGCGGGGGTTAACACCGCCCTGTCCCACCCCCCCTGTCCCCAGCAGGAGCCCAGTGTCTGTGCTGGACGGTGACGTTGACCCTGTTCCTGGTGACGGTCGGGTGGGGGCTGCGGGGGTTAACACTGCCCTGTCCCACCCCCCCGTCCCTGTCCCCAGCAGGAGCCCAGTGTCTGTGCTGGAAGGTGACATTGACCCTGTTCCTGGTGACGGTCGGGTGGGGGCTGCGGGGGTTAACACCGCCCTGTCCCTCCCCCCTCCCCCTGTCCCCAGCAGGAGCCCAGTGTATGTGCTGGACGGTGACATTGACCCTGTTCCTGGTGACGGTCGGGTGGGGGCTGCGGGGGTTAACACCTCCCTGTCCCACCCCCCCTGTCCCCAGCAGGAGCCCAGTGTCTGTGCTGTACAGTGACATTGACCCTGTTCCTGGTGACGGTCGGGTGGGGGCTGCGGGGGTTAACACCGCCCTGTCCCACCCCCCCTGTCCCCAGCAGGAGCCCAGTGTCTGTGCTGTACAGTGACATTGACCCTGTTCCTGGTGACGGTCGGGTGGGGACTGCGGGGGTTAACACTGCCCTGTCCCACCCCCCCTGTCCCCAGCAGGAGCCCAGTGTCTGTGCTGGACGGTGACATTGACCCTGTTCCTTGTGACGGTCGGGTGGGGGCTGCGGGGGTTAACACCGCCCTGTCCCACCCCCCCCTGTCCCCAGCAGGAGCCCAGTGTCTGTGCTGGACGGTGACATTGACCCTGTTCCTGGTGACAGTCGGCTGGGGGCTGCGGGGGTTAACACCGCCCTGTCCCACCCCCCTGTCCCCTGCAGGAGCCCAGTGTCTGTGCTGGACGGTGACATTGACCCTGTTCCTGGTGACGGTTGGGTGGGGGCTGCGGGGGTTAACACCGCCCTGTCCCACCCCCCCTGTCCCCAGCAGGAGCCCAGTGTCTGTGCTGGACGGTGACATTGACCCTGTTCCTGGTGACAGTCGGGTGGGGGCTGCGGGGGTTAACACCGCCCTGTCCCACCCCCCCCCTGTCCCCAGCAGGAGCCCAGTGTCTGTGCTGGACGGTGACATTGACCCTGTTCCTGGTGACGGTCGGGTGGGGGCTGCGGGGGTTAACACCGCCCTGTCCCACCCCCCCTGTCCCCAGCAGGAGCCCAGTGTCTGTGCTGGACGGTGACTTTGACCCTGTTCCTGGTGACGGTCGGGTGGGGGCTGCGGGGGTTAACACCGCCCTGTCCCACCCCCCCTGTCCCCAGCAGGAGCCCAGTGTCTGTGCTGGACGGTGACATTGACCCTGTTCCTGGTGACAGTCGGCTGGGGGCTGCGGGGGTTAACACCGCCCTGTCCCACCCCCCCTGTCCCCTGCAGGAGCCCAGTGTCTGTGCTGGACGGTGACATTGACCCTGTTCCTGGTGACGGTTGGGTGGGGGCTGCGGGGGTTAACACCGCCCTGTCCCACCCCCCCCTGTCCCCAGCAGGAGCCCAGTGTCTGTGCTGGACGGTGACATTGACCCTGTTCCTGGTGACGGTCGGGTGGGGGCTGCGGGGGTTAACACCGCCCTGTCCCACCCCCCCTGTCCCCAGCAGGAGCCCAGTGTCTGTGCTGGACGGTGACTTTGACCCTGTTCCTGGTGACGGTCGGGTGGGGGCTGCGGGGGTTAACACCGCCCTGTCCCACCCCCCCTGTCCCCAGCAGGAGCCCAGTGTCTGTGCTGTACAGTGACATTGACCCTGTTCCTGGTGACGGTCGGGTGGGGACTGCGGGGGTTAACACTGCCCTGTCCCACCCCCCCTGTCCCCAGCAGGAGCCCAGTGTCTGTGCTGGACGGTGACATTGACCCTGTTCCTTGTGACGGTCGGGTGGGGGCTGCGGGGGTTAACACCGCCCTGTCCCACCCCCCCTGTCCCCAGCAGGAGCCCAGTGTCTGTGCTGGACGGTGACATTGACCCTGTTCCTGGTGACAGTCGGCTGGGGGCTGCGGGGGTTAACACCGCCCTGTCCCACCCCCCCTGTCCCCTGCAGGAGCCCAGTGTCTGTGCTGGACGGTGACATTGACCCTGTTCCTGGTGACGGTCGGGTGGGGGCTGCGGGGGTTAACACCGCCCTGTCCCACCCCCCCCTGTCCCCAGCAGGAGCCCAGTGTCTGTGCTGGACGGTGACATTGACCCTGTTCCTGGTGACGGTCGGGTGGGGGCTGCGGGGGTTAACACCGCCCTGTCCTACCCGCCCGTCCCTGTCCCCAGCAGGAGCCCAGTGTCTGTGCTGGACGGTGACATTGACCCTGTTCCTGGTGACGGTCGGGTGGGGGCTGCGGGGTTAACACCTCCCTGTCCCCAGCAGGAGCCCAGTGTCTGTGCTGGACGGTGACATTGACCCTGTTCCTGGTGACAGTCGGGTGGGGGCTGCGGGGGTTAACACCTCCCTGTCCCTCCAGCCTCCTTGTTCTCCTCCTCAGCTTTCACTGAGTGCCACCCTCCCAGGTCTGTGCCAGCTGTCGTTTTGCCCTGCCGAGCCACTGGGCGTGTGATGTTTACCTGGCTGGTGACCCGTGGCCCAGGGAGAAGGGAGCTGACGTGTTGCTGTGTTTCAGAACAAAGAGCTGCCCCTTTATCTGGGAACGTGGGTCAGGCAGTGGACAGCGTGGCTCACATCTCACACCGAGGGAGCTCGCTGTTCCCTGGACTGATATCTCCCCGGGGGCTGCTGTCAGGGAGGCTGTGTGAGTTGACAGTGTGGGTCTCCCACCCTCTCTCTCCATGTCGAGCATTGGCCTATACCCTCTGAGGACCTGACACATCCTCACAGTCCTTTCCCCAGGGTGGGTTCACCCCTCACCTTTGGACAGTACCACCCCGTACGAGAATGAAAGTTGACCCCTCAGCCTCTCAGGCAGGACTCAGCAAGCTTTCCAACGTAACCCACTTCCCCTGTTTGTTCCCATTAATCACTGACCCCCCCCCCACCCCACATCCACTTCCTTGTTTGAACATACCCCTTGAATCTTTTGCATTCTTTCAGGAGTTGAAGGTGGGGCTTAGGTTATGTCGCTTGTATCTGGTGGGGCAGAACATATCCGGAGATCCATGCTGGTGTCTAAGATGTTGTCTGAACGGTAGTGAGCCAGTTTAAATGCCACAGAGAGCTCCATTCCATACTTTAATTCTCCTTCAGGACGCAGTGGGCTCTCAAGGGTTGAACATTCCACTACCAAAGGACTTACTGCAGTATCAGCTGAAGGCTTGAGCTGTTACCAGACAGAGAGAACATCTCAGTGGAGGGGGAGGCTGACTGTATCTCAAAGATGGAGCCGAGTGGAACTGAACATCTAAATTCCCCTATAGCCACAGTCACAGGGATTTGTCCTTTCCAGACAGGACTGATAGCCTTGCCCACAACCCAGTTAAACTCCCTCCCGCTCCCATTGCCTTACTTCCCCTCCATGTTAGTGTAGGTATGTGACTCCCCCATTCTCTTCCCCTCCATGTTAGTGTAGGTATGTGACTCCCCCATTCTCTTCCACTCCATGTTACTGTAGGTATGTGACTCCCCCATTCTCTTCCCCTCCATATTAGTGTAGGTATGTGATTCACCCATTCTCTTCCCCTCCATATTAGTGTAGGTATGTGACTCCCCCATTCTCTTCCCCTCCATGTTACTGTAGGTATGTGACTCCCCCATTCTCTTCCCCTCCATATTAGTGTAGGTATGTGATTCACCCATTCTCTTCCCCTCCATATTAGTGTAGGTATGTGATTCCCCCATTCTCTTCCCCTCCATGTTAGTGTAGGTATGTGACTCCCCCATTCTCTTCCCCTCCATGTTAGTGTAGGTATGTGACTCCCCCATTCTCTTCCACTCCATGTTACTGTAGGTATGTGACTCCCCCATTCTCTTCCCCTCCATATTACTGTAGGTATGTGACTCCCCCATTCTCTTCCCCTCCATATTACTGTAGGTATGTGACTCCCCCATTCTCTTCCCCTCCATATTAGTGTAGGTATGTGACTCCCCCATTCTCTTCCCCTCCATATTAGTGTAGGTATGTGATTCACCCATTCTCTTCCCCTCCATATTAGTGTAGGTATGTGACTCCCCCATTCTCTTCCCCTCCATATTACTGTAGGTATGTGACTCCCCCATTCTCTTCCCCTCCATATTAGTGTAGGTATGTGACTCCCCCATTCTCTTCCCCTCCATATTACTGTAGGTATGTGAATCTCCCATTCTCTTCCCCTCCATATTAGTGTCGGTATGTGATTCACCCATTCTCTTCCCCTCCATATTAGTGTAGGTATGTGACTCACCCATTCTCTTCCCCTCCATATTAGTGTAGGTATGTGACTCCCCCATTCTCTTCCCCTCCATATTAGTGTAGGTATGTGATTCACCCATTCTCTTCCCCTCCATATTAGTGTAGGTATGTGACTCCCCCATTCTCTTCCCCACCATGTTACTGTAGGTATGTGACTCCCCCATTCTCTTCCCCTCCATATTAGTGTAGGTAT
Organism: Chiloscyllium plagiosum; assembly: GCF_037043375.1. Classification (NCBI taxonomy): domain Eukaryota; kingdom Metazoa; phylum Chordata; class Chondrichthyes; order Orectolobiformes; family Hemiscylliidae; genus Chiloscyllium; species Chiloscyllium plagiosum. Next base: position 49,792,407 of record NW_028270159.1, read on the forward strand.
GTGATTCACCCATTCTCTTCCCCTCCATATTAGTGTAGGTATGTGACTCCCCCATTCTCTTCCCCACCATGTTACTGTAGGTATGTGACTCCCCCATTCTCTTCCCCTCTATGTTACTGTAGGTATGTGAATCTCCCATTCTCTTATCTCCATATTAGTGTAGGTATGTGACTCCCCCATTCTCTTCCCCTCCATGTTACTGTAGGTATGTGACTCACCCATTCTCTTCCCCTCCATGTTACTGTAGGTATGTGACTCCCCCATTCTCTTCCCCTCCATGTTAGTGTAGGTATGTGACTCACCCATTCTCTTCCCCTCCATATTAGTGTAGGTATGTGAATCTCCCTTTCTCTTCCCCTCCATATTAGTGTAGGTATGTGACTACCCCATTCTCTTCCCCTCCATATTAGTGTAGGTATGTGACTCACCCATTCTCTTCCCCTCCATGTTACTGTAGGTATGTGACTCCCCCATTCTCTTCCCCTCCATGTTACTGTAGGTATGTGACTCCCCCATTCTCTTCCCCTCCATATTAGTGTAGGTATGTGACTCACCCATTCTCTTCCCCTCCATATTAGTGTAGGTATGTGACTCCCCCATTCTCTTCCCCTCCATGTTACTGTAGATATGTGACTCACCCATTCTCTTATCTCCATATTAGTGTAGGTATGTGACTCACCCATTCTCTTATCTCCATATTAGTGTAGGTATGTGACTCCCCCATTCTCTTCCCCTCCATGTTACTGTAGGTATGTGACTCCCCCATTCTCTTCACCTCCATGTTAGTGTAGGTATGTGACTCCCCCATTCTCTTCCCCTCCATATTAGTGTAGGTATGTGACACCCCCATTCTCTTCTCCATGTTACTGTAGGTATGTGACTCCCCCATTCTCTTCCCCTCCATATTAGTGTAGGTATGTGACTCCCCTATTCTCTTCCCCTCCATATTAGTGTAGGTATGTGACTCCCCCATTCTCTTCCCCTCCATGTTACTGTAGGTATGTGACTCCCCCATTCTCTTCCCCTCCATGTTACTGTAGGTATGTGACTCACCCATTCTCTTCCCCTCCATATTAGTGCAGGTATGTGACTCCCCCATTCTCTTCTCCATGTTACTGTAGGTATGTGACTCCCCCATTCTCATCCCCTCCATATTAGTGTAGGTATGTGAATCTCCCATTCTCTTCCCCTCCATATTAGTGTAGGTATGTGACTCCCCCATTCTCTTCCTCTCCATGTTAGTGTAGGTATGTGACTCCCCATTCTCTTCCCCTCCATATTAGTGTAGGTATGTGACTCCCCCATTCTCTTCCCCTCCATGTTACTGTTGGTATGTGACTCCCCCATTCTCTTCCCCTCCATGTTACTGTAGGTATGTGACTCCCCAATTCTCTTCCCCTCCATATTAGTGTAGGTATGTGACTCCCCCATTCTCTTCCCCTCCATGTCAGTGTAGGTATGTGACTCCCCCATTCTCTTCCCCTCCATGTTACTGTAGGTATGTGACTCCCCCATTCTCTTCCCCTCCATATTAGTGTAGGTATGTGACTCCCCCATTCTCTTCCCCTCCGTATTAATGTAGGTATGTGACTCCCCCATTCTCTTCCCCTCCTTATTAGTGTAGGTATGTGACTCCCCCATTCTCTTCCCCTCCATATTAGTGTAGGTATGTGACTCCCCCATTCTCTTCCCCTCCATATTAGTGTAGGTATGTGACTCCCCCATTCTCTTCCCCTCCATATTACTGTAGGTATGTGACTCCCCCATTCTCTTCCCCGCCATATCAGTGTAGGTATGTGACTCCCCCATTCTCTTCCCCGCCATATCAGTGTAGGTATGTGACTCCCCCATTCTCTTCCCCTCCATATTAGTGTAGGTATGTGACTCCCCCATTCTCTTATCTCCATATTAGTGTAGGTATGTGACTCCCCCATTCTCTTCCCCTCCATGTTACTGTAGGTATGTGACCCCCCATTCTCTTCCCCTCCATATTAGTGTAGGTATGTGACTCCCCCATTCTCTTATCTCCATGTTACTGTAGGTATGTGAGTCCCCCATTCTCTTCCCCTCCGTATTAGTGTAGGTATGTGACCCCCCATTCTCTTCCCCTCCATATTAGTGTAGGTATGTGAATCTCCCATTCTCTTCCCCTCCATATTGGTGTAGGTATGTGACTCCCCCATTACTTTGCCTCCATTTTAGCGTAGCTCTGTGACTCTCCCATTCTCTTATCTCCATATTAGTGTCGGTATGTGACTCCCCCATTCTCTTCCCCTCCATATTAGTGGAGGTATGTGACTCCCCCATTCTCTTCCCCTCCATATTAGTGTAGGTATGTGAATCTCCCATTCTCTTCCCCTCCATATTAGTGTAGGTATGTGAATCTCCCATTCTCTTATCTCCATATTAGTGTCGGTATGTGACTCCCCCATTCTCTTCCCCTCCATATTAGTGGAGGTATGTGACTCCCCCATTCTCTTCCCCTCCATATTAGTGTAGGTATGTGAATCTCCCATTCTCTTATCTCCATATTAGTGTAGGTATGTGACTCCCCCATTCTTTTCCCCTCTATGTTACTGTAGGTATGTGAATCTCCCATTCTCTTATCTCCATATTAGTGTAGGTATGTGACTCCCCCATTCTCTTCCCCTCCATATTAGTGTAGGTATGTGACTCCCCCATTCTCTTCCCCTCTATGTTACTGTAGGTATGTGAATCTCCCATTCTCTTATCTCCATATTAGTGTAGGTATGTGACTCCCCCATTCTCTTCCCCTCCATATTAGTGTAGGTATGTGACTCCCCCATTCTCTTCCCCTCTATGTTACTGTAGGTATGTGAATCTCCCATTCTCTTCCCCTCCATATTAGTGTAGGTATGTGAATCTCCCATTCTCTTCCCCTCCAGCTCTGTGACTCCCCCATTTCTTTGCCTCCATTTTAGCGTAGCTTTGTGAATCCCCTATTTCCAGCAGGCAAAACCCTTCTGTCTTAATCTCTTCCCATCCACAGATAACTATGAAGAATACTGATCACTTTCTGTAATCCATTCACACGTTTTCACAGGACATCAACTTCCATCAGGCTTTGTAAATTCATAATGACCTAATTTAACTATGTGATGACGATCGTCCATGTGATTGATAAATATTTTGTTTAGTTTCTATAAAATAATCTTGTCTCTGTGTGTAGGGCAGAGCTTTGTGGATATGTGTCACCAAAAGGAGAGACACAGCTGCTTTGGGGACACTTGGAATCTCTCGCCGGCAGTCCGATGATAAAGCTCCTGCTGTTGTCCAGAAACCTTGTGGAACAAAGTGGACATCAACTGTAGGATTTGTTGAGTGTGACTCTGTCAGGCCATCGCTGGATAGCCCTCTGTTATCCTGGCAGGGAGCTCCCCTGGATGGTAGTGAGGAGGACTTGGCAGTGTGGACAGGGCTGTTTCTGCCATTGTCGTCTCCTGTACCCCGGTGAGTGCCAGCTCGTCCGCCTGCTGTCATTTCTTTGACGCAAACTCTGGAGCAAACGAGGAGTTTGCTCGGCCATTTCAGAGGGATGCTGCCAGTCACCTACATAGCTGTGGCTCTGGAGCCACATGTAGACCCCAGCAGGGGAGCAATACCGGCTCGGTTTCTCCGACAATCGCTTAGTCGAGACTCTTCATTCCGGAACCTTCAATTACATTCAAACTCCGTGGCCCACCCACCAACCCTACGTCAGATCGGGGCGTTACTGCATCCTCATCTCTCACCTCACATTCTTCTGCTGATCGCCTTTTTTAACCTTCGCTCCGTCCGGCTCCCACAGCCTCTCGGCCCCTGGAACGCTGTCTGCTGACCTCAAACACCTCGATGTAATCCTCCTTCTCCACTCGGAGGAGATCCCTTCCAGAATGCTGTGAGGGGTGGGGTGGAGGGAGGGATTGTCCGAGGGGGAAAGTTCGAGGGCAGTGGGCCAATATCTCCTGGTGTTTCGGAGATAGGGAAGGGATCTGATTGAAATGTCTTCAGTTCTGAATGGGGCAGGGGGTTGACGGGAGATAGACGGGCCCTTTTTTTAAAATATTCTCCCGAATATTTGGTTGCGTGCTAAAACAGGAAAAGGACGTGTTTCCAACAAAAAAACCTGCGATTGGAGGAACGAAGCAGCACTATTTAACAACGTGTCGCCTGTTCCTCATTGTGAGTGTGGTTTACACAGCTGTCTGTGCAGGCAGTGGCGGAGGTAACTCCAGACAAACTGGGGCTGGAACGAGGGATTGGTGGGTGGGGGGGGGGGGTTACCAATGGAGGTTCAACCGACAACTGGGAGCTGATTGGTTTGTGTGGACTGTCGATGACAACAGCCCCCCCCTGCCTGCTAACAGCGATGTGATTGGCTGCAAGGCAGCATGTGGGTGTGGACATTAGGTCCAGAAGCCATTGGATCTTCAGAAATGAAGATGCTGTCCTCTCTGGAGCAGGAAGAGAGCCAGTTTGTTTACCCCCCCCCCCCCCCCCACTGCCATCTGCTGCCATAAGCTGTGGTTGTTCACTGATTAGTCAGAGACTTCACAAGTTGTGAATCAGTTGCTCTATGCAGAGGTTATGTTACAGCTGTACGAGGTGCTGGTGAGGCTACATCTGGAGTACTGCGTACAGTTCTGGTCTCCGTACTTGAGAAAGGGTGTACTGGCACTGGAGGGGGTGCAGAGGAGGTTCACTAGGTTGACCCGGGAGTTGAGGGGCTTGGCTTATGAGACAGAGTCGATTGAGATGATATTCATTGGAGTTCAGAAGATCTTATAGAAACATATCAAATGATGACGGGAATGGGTAAGATGGAAGTGGAGAGGATGTTTTCTCTGCCAGGTGAGACTAGGACAAGGCCGCATAACCTCAAGGTTAGAGGGAGCAGGTTTCAGACTGAATTGAGAAGGAACATCTTCACCCAGAGGCTTGTGAAGCGATGGAATTCCCTGCCCAGGGAAGTTGTTGCCGCCACTTCAGGAGATGTTTTTGAAATCAAAGGGAGATTTGTTTTGAACAGTAAAGGAATGAAGGGATACGGTGAGAGCTGAGTCCGTGATAAGATCAGCCCTGGTCTTATTGAACGGCAGGGCCGGCTCACTGAGGGAGCCAGACGGCCCACTCCTGCTCCTGGTTCAGATGTTCCTGCAGGTGAGTGAAGGGACCTGGGGAAGGGTGATGACGGTGCAGCAGATCATGGACAATCCGCTCAGTGATCCCTGTGGGCAGGGGCGATGGGACTATCTCCCCAGGCTTTCACTCTGACCATAACCCCCGCGTAGATTCATCTATGTCTCTGTGCAAGGAGGGAGCATCAGAAGGGATGCACAGTTTTATATCAATGTTTCCGAACTGTTTCACTGGAACTTGAGTCCACGGTTTTATCACAATTATTCTCGTCAAGTGGCTCATGCGTTGCTGGGGAGTCTTACCTGGTCATTAATTTCCGTGATGACCCAGGGCATAGCTTACCCAGGGCAGGGGCTGACAAGAGGTCAGTCTCAGCCTGAACACCGTGCTGGCCCAAGGTTGCAGGGCAGAGCAGATTGGAGGGAGTGATAACCCACCCTCCCAGCCGATTGTGGTCACTTCCATCTCAACAAGCTCCTTCGTCATGTGTCCTCAGTGCAGACGGCGGTCTGTAGCTGAGCGGGAAAGGCGTGGGAACATTGACCCGGCAGTAGGCCATTCAGCCCCTCGAGCCTGCACGGCCATTCACTGAGGTCATGGCTGATCCATGGCCTAGCGCCATATTCCTACCTTGGGGCCCATATCCCTTGACATGCTCATCTATCTCAGTGCAGGGGAGGGGAACTGTCCCCTGAAGGGAGGTTGGGACAATTTGGGGCCTGGGGGTTTTAAGAACGAGAGGGGAATGGATTTCCTTTGACCTTACAAAATAGTGAAACGAGTAGATGTGGGTGAGATGGTTTTCCCCAGTCCTGGAGTTGGTGTCCCCTGCCTAGGACCAGGGGACACCGTTTAAAAATAAGGGGAATATCCCTGAGGCATGAGATGAGGAGAAATATGACCTTACTGAGCGGGTGCTGAACTGCTGGGTGATCTGTGGGAGCTCAGTCACTGAGTGTGTTGAAGGTAGAGATTGAGAGATTCCTGACTCCCATGTGGGGTACAGGGTTATCAGGGATGGGCTGAGCAAAAGGCAGTGAACTGTCAGTCGTCGAACCGAACGGTCCAATATAAATCTGCAGGCGTGGGCAGCACAGACACAATGGCCAGTCGCTGGACGTCAATGTACAGAGAATTTCAGACCATGTTCCCCAGGGTTGGGGCTGGTGTGTTTTGCGTTGCTAATCCTGGGCACTTCGATTCCCATCTAGTAGGGAGTCCAGGCTCACTCGGAGGAAGGCGAGTGTTCCCCCTTCTGTCAGAAGGCAGCGAGTGGTGGCTGATGGGAAATATTCATCCTGGAGTCCGGTTGTGAGTGGTGTGCCACAAGGATCGGTTTTGGGACCACTGCTGTTTGTCATGTTTGTAAATGACTTGGACACGGGCCGAGGGAGATGGGTTAGTAAGTTTGCAGATGAACACTAAAGTCGGTGGAGTGGTGGACAGTGTGGGAGATTGTTGCAGGGGGACTTGGATAAACTGCAGGATTGGGCTGAGAGGTGCCAAATGCAGCTAAATGTGAGATGATTCACTTTGGGAAGAATAACAGGAAGGCAGAGTACTGGGTCAATGGAAATATTCTTGGGAATGTTGGTGTTCAGAGGGATCTCGGTGTCCATGTACATAGATCCCTGAAAGTTGCCGCCCAGGTGGATAGTGCTGTTGAGAAGGCAGACGGTGTGTTCGGTTTCATTGGGAGAGGGATTGAGTTCCGGAACCGCGATATCATGCTGCAACTATACAAAACGCTGGTGTGTCCCGCACTTGGAATATTGTGTACAGTTCTGGTCGCCCCATTACAGGAAGGAGGTGGAAAAGGTGCAGAGGAGATTTACCAGGATGTTGCCTGGTCTGGAGGGAAGCTCTTATGAGGAAAGGCTGAGAGACTTGGGTCTGTTCTCATTGGAGAGAAGAAGGCTAAGGGGGGATTTGATAGAGACGTACAAGATGAGCAGGGGATTAGATAGGGTAGACAGAGAGAGTCTTTTTCCTAGGATGATGACGTCAGCTGGTACGAGGGGGACATAACTACAAATTGAGGGGTGATAGATTTAAGACAGATGTCAGAGGCAGGTTCTTTACTCAGAGAGTGGTAAGGGCGTGGAATGCCCTACCTGCTAATGTAGTCAACCCAGCCACATTAGGGAGATTTAACCAATCCTTAGATAAGCACATGGATGATGATGGGATAGTGTAGGGGGAATGGGCTGAGATTAGTTCACAGGTCAGCGCAACATCGAGGGCCGAAGGGCCTGTTCTGCGCTGTGTTCTGTGTTCTATGATCCCCATCATCTGGAGTGACGGCTCATCATGTGGATCAGCCTTGGGGTGGGGTAGCTGCTGAGACCTCATGAGTGAGACCCTGGAGGAGCTGCAGGAGAGGGTGAGGGAGAAGGACAATACCAGAGTCTATCTGATGGCCCATTAACGTCTACAGGTGCCAGCGTGTATACCGGCGAACTTCAGGACACGGGGAGTGGGGAGTGTGTACATAACTGGGGGAGGGGGAGGGGAAGGGAGGGAGGCAAGGTGCTGGGATGATCACACCGTCATCCGCTGGGACATCTCCGCCCTGTCGGAGACAGAGAGGGAGAGGTTCCTGCGCCTCCTGCCCAGAGTCGGACGGAATCTGAGATTTGCCTGACTCGATTGGGGTGAGGCTGATCCCCCCCACCCTGGTCCCCTTCCCCGGTCCCCCACCCTGGTCCCTTCCCTGGTCCCCTACCCTGGACCCCTCCCCTGGTGGGCCAAGGGCTGTCCCACTCTCAGGATAAGGGACTCGGCCATTTTGAGGAGAGCGGAAACCTTTGGAAAAGATCTCTTCCCTCAGAGAGAAGAGTCACTGACTCAGTTGTCTTTACTAGTCCATTGAAGGGCTGGTGTCTGAATGTAACTGTCTCCATTTGCTTAACCAAGTCAAAGCTAGCCTGTGGGACTTGCTGACAGAGGCAGAGTCCCAAAATAATACGATGGAAACCAGCTGCTTACTGTATTCCTAGTGTTGGAGGAAGAGGTCGCAGTCGTCTACTGAAGACTTTATGGGGAAGAGGGATCATTAGATCAGAATCGCGCTGATCCTCCGATGGAATCGATCTGAGCGAAGATCTCCAATTTGAACCGTTGCCGGGCGGGCCAGTGCTACAGTCCGGGGTTTAGGGCTGGGGTGAGGTGGGGTGGTCAGCGAGTCTCACTGGCTCAGGTACATCCACCCTTGCTTAAGAAACAGGCTCTCCCTCCGTCATGTGAGGTGCAGTTTTTGGAAAGGCTAATCTTAGCAGGACGTATACACTTAATGGTAAGGTCCTGGGGAGTCTTTCTGAACAAAGAGACCTTGGAGTGCAGGCTCATAGCTCCTTGAAAGTCGAGTCGCAGGTAGATAGGATAGTGAAGGCAGCGTTTGGTATGCTTTCCTTTATTGGTCAGAGTGTTGAGTACAGGAGTTGGGAGGTCATGTTGCGGCTGGACAGGACATTGGTTAGGAAATAGCTGAGGCGTTCTGGCCTCGGCTTCTCAGCTCCCGCTGATTTTGGAGGTGGTGTGAGAGGAGCTGAGAAATGCGAACCTTGTTCAGAAATGGGTGGGAAGCCTCACTCAGCCGTCACCCAGTCGGTCTGTCAGAGCCAGGTACTCGGGGCCACGTGGACTCCTTCAGGAAATTCAGCATGGCAGATCTCGTTTGACGAACGCCTTTGAGGTTTCCTTTTGCTGAGGTGTTGAGGCCCAACGTGGTCCATGTGGACTTCCAGAAGGCATTCGACAGAGTGCCACATGACAGACTTGTGAGGAAAGGGAGAATCTCGTGAAATGAGAGGGACAGTTGAAAGATGGATTCAGCGTTGGTCACTGGACAGGGAACAGAGTAATGGTGAAAGGTAGTCTGTCAGACAGACAGAATGTTCTTCTTAGAGATTGGGGGAATTGAGTGATGGTAATGCCATTGAGTGTCAAGGGGGCGATGGTTAAATTCTCTCTCGATGGTAACCCCCAGGATGTTGATAGTGGGGGGGAGGGGGGGATTCAGTGATGGTAATACCATTGAACGGTAAGGGGGCGATGGTTAGATTCTCTCTCAATGGGAACTCCCCAGGATGTTGATAATGGGGGGAAATTCAATCTCAATCTGGATTCACGGTGTGTCATTCAAGGTCAACAATATTGAGCTATAGAGGTCCACAGCACAAAGGTCCATCCGCCCATCGAGTCTGCTAGTTGACCAAGTATAATTTGTATCTTCTCTACTTAAGTGTAGGCCTGGTCCTGTCTATTTCTTGCACTTTATTTCTTATTTGGGTGCATCCTGGACACGACAGAACTGTAACTACTTGTGCATCTATGATTTTCCTGGATTTCATTAAGGGAAGCCTGTAACCTGATCTCAAAATGGTTCCCACCATCTTCCTGACTTTGGCAGCTTGAAATACACTAGTTTCATAGCTGAGCATATTGTTTAATATCCTGAGCTCCTTTTGTTTTTGAGATTGAAGTCCAGCTGTTTGCAAAGTGATATCCATGCACCCAGTGCGAAGACTGGAGGGACTTGGGATGTACATATTGTTGATTCAGAAGCTGGAATTGAAGGACTTGAAAGTGGAGTAGATAGGATAGTGAAGAAGGCGTTTGGTATGCTTTCCTTTATTGGTCATGTGAAAGTTGAAAGGGTTGAGAAAAGATTTACTAGGATGTTGCCAGGGTTGGAGGATCTGAGCTACAGGGAGAGGCTGAACAGGCTGGCGCTGTTTTCCCTGGAGCGTCGGAGGCTGAGGGGTGACCTTATAGAAATTTACAAAATCATGAGGGGCATGGATAGGGTAAATAGACAAGGTCTTTTCCCCCTGGGGTGGGGGAGTCCAGAACTAGAGGGCATAGGTTTAGGGTGAGAGGGGAAAGATATAAAAGAGACCTAAGGGGCAACTGTTTCATGCAGAGGGTGGTACGTGTATGGAATGAACTGCCAGAGGAAGTGGCGGAGGCTGGTACAATTACAACATTTAAGAGGCATTTGGATGGGTATATGAATGGGAAGGGTTTGGAGAGATATGGGCCGGGTGCTGGCAGGTGGGGACGAGATTGGGTTGGGATATCTGGTCGGTGTGGACAGGTTGGACTGAAGGGTCTATGACTCTATCACTCTAAGACTGTGCAATAAGACAGTCCGGAACTGGTTCTGAAGTGGCATAATTCCTTTCATCTGCTCCGACCACTTGGAGACGTTCAGCCCCTCAGTAGGATCAGGACCGATCCAACATTCCTCATGCCCACTTTTTCCATTATCTTTGATTCCCTTGACTGGTCAAGTATCTCTCCCCAACTTAAATATATACAAGGACTCTGCACCCACATCTCTATGAGGCAGGGAGTTACAAATACTCTCAATCCTCTGAAATTGATGTTCCTTTATTCTGAGACTGTGCCCTCTGGCCCCAGGAGGGGAAGCATTCTCTCAGCCCTGACCCTGTCAAGTCCGTTAAGGATTCTGTATGTTTCAACGGGATCCCCTCTCACTCCACGGAGTACAGGCCCCATGTAAATGCAGCAACCTTCTTACTGACCAAGAATGGGATCAGCCCCACCCAGCCTCCAGGAAATCTGTCCCTGATGTCACCACACCCAAGGGGACTGCAGTGGTTCCAGAAGGCAGCTTCTCGAGGGGAGAGCGTTCAGGATGGTGAGAAAAGCCAGGCCCAGCAAGCCCTGCCAGAATAAATAAAAACCCGCATGCAAGACATTGCACCTGGCTCTTTAATCCTCAGGCATGTCCTTTATTTCAATTAGTGAGAGAGATACAGGGCACTTCAGAGGGTGGTCGGAAAGGAAGGGCTGGGGGACAAGGGGGAAATGCAGGACAGGGACAGCATTAGGGTTAGATACAGAGTAAATCTCCCTCTACACTGTTCCCCCATCAAACACTCCCAGGACAGGGACAGCATTAGGGTTAGATACAGAGTAAAGCTCCCTCTACACTGTCACCCATCAAACCCACCCAGGACAGGGACAGCACGGGGTTAGATACAGAGTAAAGCTCCCTCTACACTGTTCCCCCCCCCCCCCCCCCATCCCAGGGACAGCACGGGGTCATTTACAAAGTAAAGCTTCCTCTACACTGTCCCCCCCATCCCAGGGAGAGGGACAGCACGGGGTCAGATACAGAGTAAAGCTCCCTCTACACTGTCTCCCCCATCCCAGGGACAGGGACAGTACCGGGTTAGATACAGAGTAAAGCTCCCTCTACACTGTCCCCCCATCCCAGGGACAGGGACAGTACCGGGTTAGATACAGAGTAAAGCTCCCTCTACACTGTCCCCCCCATCCCAGGGACAGCACCGGGTTAGATACAGAGTAAAGCTCCCTGTACACTGTTCCCCATCAAACCCACCCAGGACAGGGACAGCACAGGGTTAGATACAGAGTAAAGCTCCCTCTACACTGCCCCCCCATCCCAGGGACAGGGACAGTACCGGGTTAGATACAGAGTAAAGCTACCTCTACACTGTCCCCCCATCCCAGGGACAGGGACAGTACCGGGTTAGATCCAGGATGATGAACCCCCTTCCCCATTCACCAAATGAAAACCTGCTGTGAAATTGTAGCCAGCACAGGCTCTCTGTGAGCTGTGAAGGGAGGTCAGTGTTGCAGGGTTAGAGAAACGGTGGGGGGCAGTGACGAGGCAAGGAGTTGGTGCAGTTAATGGTAGTCCCAGGGTGTCTCTCCCTCACTGTAATATGCTGACGCTATAAGAAACTCCTCACTCCATGTAGTCATAGTCATATCCAAACTCTCGGCAGCTCTTCATCATTTCCCCGTTTTCATATATTGGGATGAAGGTGACCACCTTGTCCCTCGCTTTGTGCCCGATAGGGACCTTTCCTGTCGGGTAATGGGTTCCGGGATGTCGTCTCAGCCACATCTCGAACAGCCTGCAAACGGAATCAGAATGGGGGAGGGAATGGCATTTGGTTTGTAATAGATGGTTTGTCTGTTGGCACATTGATGACATTGACACCTTCCCCAATGCCTGCTCCTTTTTTGGTGCATTCCAAACCCCCAGTGGAGAGTGTGTGACAGCCCCAGGTCTCCATGGAATCTCGAACTTAAGCTGAAACATTGAGACTCCAGGGAAATGCGGACTGAAACTTGAGAAAACATCTTGCTAGAATGGATGAATCTGGAACTGACGCTGCGAGTTCCCGTTGGAATCTGAAACTGCGGGTTCGAGTGAAACTGAATCTTGAACTGACGCTGCAAGTTCACATTGGAACCTGAACCTGCAGGTTCAAGGGAAACTGAATCTGGAACTTACGCTGCAAGTTCCCGTTGAAATCTGAAACTGCAGGTTCAAGGGAAATGAATCTGGAACTGACGCTGCAAGTTCCCATTGGAATCTGAAACTGCAGGTTCAAGGGAAACTGAATCTGGAACTGACGCTGCGAGTACCCGTTGGAATCTGAAACTGCAGGTTCAAGGGAAACTGAATCTGGAACTGACGCTGCAAGTTCCCATTGGAATCTGAAACTGCAGGTTCAAGGGAAACTGAATCTGGAACTTACGCTGCAAGTTCCTGTTGAAATCTGAAACTGCAGGTTCAAGGGAAATGAATCTGGAACTGATGCTGCAAGTTCCCATTGGAATCTGAAACTGCAGGTTCAAAGGAAATGAATCTGGAACTGACACTGCAAGTTTCCATTGGAATCTGAAACTGCAGGTTCAAGGGAAATGAATCTGGAACTGACGCTGCGAATTCCCATTGGAATCTGAAACTGCAGGTTCAAGGGAAATTAATCTGGAACTGACGCTGCAAGTTCCCATTGGAATCTGAAACTGCAGGTTCAAAGGAAATGAATCTGGAACTGACGCTGCAAGTTCCCATTGGAATCTGAAACTGCAGGTTCAAGGGAAACTGAATCTGGAACTGACGCTGCGAGTTTCCATTGGAATCTGAAACTGCAGGTTCAAGGGAAACTGAATCTGGAACTGATGCTGCAAGTTCCCATTGGAATCTGAAACTGCAGGTTCAAGGGAAATGAATCTGCAACTGACACTGCAAGTTCCTGTTGGAAACTGAAACTGCAGGATCGAGGGAAACCGACTCTGGAACTAGCACTGCAAGTACCTGTTGGAATCTGAAACTGCGGGTTCGAGTGAAACTAAATCTGGAACTGACGCTGCAAGTTCCTGTTGGAATCTGAAACTGCGGGTTCGAGTGAAACTAAATCTGGAACTGATGCTGCAAGTTCCCATTGGAATCTGAAACTGCAGGTTCAAGGGAAACTGAATCTGGAACTGACGCTGCGAGTACCCGTTGGAATCTGAAACTGCAGGTTCAAGGGAAACTGAATCTGGAACTGACGCTGCAAGTTCCCATTGGAATCTGAAACTGCAGGTTCAAGGGAAACTGAATCTGGAACTTACGCTGCAAGTTCCTGTTGAAATCTGAAACTGCAGGTTCAAGGGAAATGAATCTGGAACTGATGCTGCAAGTTCCCATTGGAATCTGAAACTGCAGGTTCAAAGGAAATGAATCTGGAACTGACACTGCAAGTTTCCATTGGAATCTGAAACTGCAGGTTCAAGGGAAATGAATCTGGAACTGACGCTGCGAATTCCCATTGGAATCTGAAACTGCAGGTTCAAGGGAAATTAATCTGGAACTGACGCTGCAAGTTCCCATTGGAATCTGAAACTGCAGGTTCAAGGGAAATGAATCTGGAACTGACGCTGCAAGTTCCCATTGGAATCTGAAACTGCAGGTTCAAGGGAAACTGAATCTGGAACTGACGCTGCGAGTTCCCATTGGAATCTGAAACTGCAGGTTCAAGGGAAACTGAATCTGGAACTGATGCTGCAAGTTCCCATTGGAATCTGAAACTGCAGGTTCAAGGGAAATGAATCTGCAACTGACACTGCAAGTTCCTGTTGGAAACTGAAACTGCAGGATCGAGGGAAACCGACTCTGGAACTAGCACTGCAAGTTCCTGTTGGAATCTGAAACTGCGGGTTCGAGTGAAACTAAATCTGGAACTGACGCTGCAAGTTCCTGTTGGAATCTGAAACTGCGGGTTCGAGTGAAACTAAATCTGGAACTGATGCTGCAAGTTCCCATTGGAATCTGAAACTGCAGGTCCGAGGGAAACTGAATCTGGAACTAGCACTGCAAGTTCCCATTGGAATCTGAAACTGCAGGATCAAGGGAAACTGAATCTGGAACTGACACTGCAAGTTCCCGTTGGAATCTGAAACTGCAGGATTGAGGGAAACTGAAACTGGAACTGATGCTGCAAGTTCCTGTTGGAATCTGAAACTGCGGGTTCGAGTGAAACTGAATCTGGAACTGATGCTACAAGTTCCCATTGGAATCTGAAACTGCAGGTTTGAGGGAAACTGAATCTGGAACTGACACTGCAAGCTCCCGTTGGAATCTGAAACTGCGTGTTCGAGTGAAACTGAAACTGGAACTGACACTGCAAGTTCCTGTTGGAATCTGAAACTGCAGGATCGAGGGAAACTGAATCTGGAACTGACGCTGCAAGTTCCCATTTGAATCTGAAACTGCAGGTTCGAGTGAAACTGAATCTGGAACTGATGCTGCAAGTTCCCATTGGAATCTGAAACTGCAGGTTTGAGGGAAACTGAATCTGGAACTGACACTGCAAGCTCCCGTTGGAATCTGAAACTGCGTGTTCGAGTGAAACTGAAACTGGAACTGACACTGCAAGTTCCTGTTGGAATCTGAAACTGCAGGATCGAGGGAAACTGAATCTGGAACTGACGCTGCAAGTTCCCATTTGAATCTGAAACTGCAGGTTCGAGGGAAACTGAATCTGGAACTGACACTGCAAGTCTCTCTATATTGTTGAAGATGGTCATTGCCTGGCATTTGTGTGGCGTGAGTGGTGCTTGCCACTTGTCAGCCTAAGCCTGGGGCTTGTCCAGTTGCTGGTGCGTTTGGACACAGAATACTTCACTACCTGATGGAGCGGCAAATGGTGCTGAACATTATGTAATCATCGGCGAACATCCCCAGTTTGCACCTTCCCATGGATGGAAGGTCATTGGTGGAGCAGCTGGAGATGGTTAATAAGTGTAATTCAAGACAGGAGGGAGCCAGGAAATGAGAAACACTAGGCTTCCACCTGAAAAGGTATCTTTAACCAGAATGGGATTGGGCGCAGTCACCATGGGGTTTGGGAAAGGGACTTGTGGAGGTGTCATGAACATCTCCTGAACCCCCACCCAGAAGCAATTCAGTGAGTTTGGAGCCAATCACATTGCTGTTGGCAGGCAGAAGAGTAGTGGTCAATAGGTGATTACTAGCCATGTGTTGCTGATCAGATGTCTGTTTGTACACACAATCCCTAGCTCCTGACTGGGCAGGCACTCGGCCAGCCCCATCACAGCTGTGTAAATAGTGCTTACAATGAGGGTCAGGCAAATGTGCAGCAATCCTTCAACAATCTTGTGTGAGTGTGTGTGTGTGTGTGTATGTAGGAGTCTGTGTGTGTGTCTGTGAATATGTGTGAGTGTGTGTGTGTCGGAGTGTCAGTGTGAGTGTGTGTGTGTAGGAGTGTCTGTGTGAGTGTGTGTTTGTGTGTGTGTGAGTGTGTGTGTGTAGGTGTGTGTGTGTGTGTGTAGGAGTGTCTGTGTGAGTGTGTGTCTGTGTGTAGGAGTGTCTGTGTGTGTGTGTGTGTGTATGTAGGAGTATGTGTGTGTGTAGAGGTGTCTGTGTGTTTGTGTGTCTGTGTGAGTGTGTGTGTGTAGGAGTATGTGTGTGTGTCTATGTGAATATGTGTGTGTGTGTAGGAGTGTCTGTGTAGAAGTGTTTGTGTGTGTGTCTGTGTGTGTGTAGGTGTGTCTGAGTGTGTGTGTAGGAGTCTCTGTGTGAGTGTGTGTCTGTGTGTAGGAGTGTCTGTGTGTAGGTGTGTCTGAGTGTGTGTGTGTGTATGTAGGAGTATGTGTGTGTGTAGAGGTGTCTGTGTGTTTGTGTGTCTGTGTGAGTGTGTGTGTGTAGGAGGATGTGTGTGTGTCTATGTGAATATGTGTGTGTGTGTGTAGGAGTGTCTGTGTAGGAGTGTTTGTGTGTGTGTCTGTGTGTGTAGGTGTGTCTGAGTGTGTGTGTAGGAGTGTCTGTGTGAGTGTGTGTCTGTGTGTAGGAGTGTCTGTGTGTAGGTGTGTCTGAGTGTGTGTGTGTGTAGGAGTGTCTGTGTGTGTATGTAGAAGTGTTTATGTGAGTGTGTGTGTAGGAGTGTCTGAGTGTGTGTGTAGGAGTGTGTGTGAGTAGGCGTGTGTGTGTGAGTGTCTGTGTAGGAGTGTCTGAGTGTGTGTGTGTGTAAGTGTCTGTGTGTGTGTAAGAGTGTGTGTGTGTGTAGAAGTGCCTGTGTGTGTGTATGTAGGAGTATGTGTGTGTAGGAGTGTCTGTTTGTGTGTCTGTGTGAGTGTGTGTGTAGGGGTATGTGTGTGTGTCTGTGTGAGTGTGTGTGTGTGTAGGAGTGTCTGTGTGAGTGTGTGTCTGTGTGAGTGTGTGTGTGTAGGAGTGTCTGTGTGAGTGTGTGTCTGTGTGAGTGTGTGTGTGTGTGTAGGAGTATCTGTGTGAGTGTGTGTCTGTGTGAGTGTGTGTGTGTGTGTAGGAGTGTCTGTGTGAGTGTGTGTCTGTGTAGGAGTGTTTATGTGTGTGTCTGTGTAGGAGTGTCTGTGTGAGTGTGTGTCTGTGTGAGTGTGTGTGTGTGTGTAGGAGTATCTGTGTGAGTGTGTGTCTGTGTGAGTGTGTGTGTGTGTGTAGGAGTGTCTGTGTGAGTGTGTGTCTGTGTAGGAGTGTTTATGTGTGTGTCTGTGTGTGTGTAGGTGTGTCTGAGTGTGTGTGTAGGAGTAATTGTGTGTGTAGGAGTGTGAGTGTGTGTGTAGGAGTGTCTGTGTGTGTGTAGGAGTGTGTGTGTGAGTAGGAGTGTCTGTGTGAGTGTGTGTAGGAGTGTCTGAGTGTGTGTGTAGGAGTGTGTGTGAGTAGGAGTGTGTGTGAGTGTCTGTGTGTAGGAGTGTCTGTGTGTGTGTGTATATAAGTGTCTCTGTGTGTGTGTATGTAGAAGTGTCTGTGTGTGTATGTAGGAGTATGTAGGAGTCTCTGTGTGTGTATGTAGGAGTATGTAGGAGTGTCTGTGTGTGTCTGTGTGAGTGTGTGTGTGTAGGAATATGCGTGTGTGTGAATGTCTGTGTGTAGGAGTGTCTGAGTGTGTGTATGTATAAGTGTCTCTGTGTGTAAGAGTGTCTGTGTGTGTGTGTATGTAGAAGTGTCTGTGTGTGTGTATGTAGGAGTATGTAGGAGTGTCTGTGTGTTTGTGTGTGTAGGAGTATGTGTGTATGTGTGTGTCTGTGTGTAGGAGTGTCTGTATGAGTGTGTGTCTGTGTAGGAGTGTTTGTGTGTGTGTGTCTGTGTGTGTGTAGGAGTGTCTGTGTGAGTGTGTGTCTGTGTAGGAGTGTTTGTGTGTGTGTCTGTGTGTGTGTAGGAGTGTCTGTGTGTGTGTATGTAGGAGTATGTAGGAGTGTCTGTGTGTTTGTGTGTGTAGGAGTATGTGTGTATGTGTGTGTCTGTGTGTAGGAGTGTCTGTGTGAGTGTGTGTCTGTGTAGGAGTGTTTGTGTGTGTCTGTGTGTGTGTAGGAGTGTCTGTGTGAGTGTGTGTCTTTATAGGAGTGTTTGTGTGAGTGTGTATCTGTGTAGGAGTGTCTGTGTGTGTGTGTAGG
Organism: Chiloscyllium plagiosum; assembly: GCF_037043375.1. Lineage (NCBI taxonomy): Eukaryota > Metazoa > Chordata > Chondrichthyes > Orectolobiformes > Hemiscylliidae > Chiloscyllium > Chiloscyllium plagiosum. Next base: position 49,810,269 of record NW_028270159.1, read on the forward strand.
AGTGTCTGTGTGTGTGTGTAGGAGTGTCTGTGTGAGTGAGTGTGTGTGTAGGAGTGTCTGTGTGAGTGAGTGTGTGTATAGGAGTGTGTGTGTGAGTGTGTGTAGGAGTGTTTGTGTGAGTGTGTGTGTGTAGGAGTGTCTGTGAGTATAGGAGTGTCTGTGTGAGTGTGTGTGTGTATAGGAGTGTTTGTGTGAGAGTGTGTGTGTGTGTAGGAGTGTCAGTGTGAGTGTGTGTGTGTGTAGGAGTGTCTGTGTGAGTGTGTGTAGGAGTGTTTGTGTGTGTGTGTGGAGTGTCTGTGTGTGTGTAGGAGTGTCTGTGTGTGTGTGTGTCTGTGTAGGAGTGTGTGTGTGAGTGTGTGTGTAGGAGTGTTTGTGTGAGTGTGTGTGTGTGTAGGAGTGTCTGTGTGTATAGGAGTGTCTGTGTGCGTGTGTGTCTGTGTAGGAGTGTTTGTGTGAGAGTGTGTGTGTGTGTAGGAGTGTCAGTGTGAGTGTGTGTGTGTGTAGGAGTGTCTGTGTGAGTGTGTGTGTAGGAGTGTTTGTGTGTGTGTGTGTGTGGAGTGTCTGTGTGTGTGTGTAGGAGTGTCTGTGTGTGTGTGTGTCTGTGTAGGAGTGTTTGTGAGTGTGTGTGTGTGTAGGAGTGTCTGTGTGTGTAGGAGTGTCTGTGTGAGTGTGTGTCTGTGTAGGAGTGTTTGTGTGAGTGTGTGTGTGTGTGTAGGAGTGTCTGTGATTGTGAGTGTGTGTAGGAGTGTCTGTGTGAGTGTGTGTCTGTGTAGGAGTGTTTGTGTGAGTGTGTGTGTGTAGGAGTGTCTGTGTGAGTGTGTGTGTAGGAGTGTTTGTGTGTGTGTGTGTGTGTAGGAGTGTCTGTGTGAGTGTGTGTGTAGGAGTGTTTGTGTGTGTGTGTAGGAGTGTTTGTGTGTGTGTGTGGAGTGTCTGTGTGTGTGTGTAGGAGTGTCTGTGTGTGTGTGTGTCTGTGTAGGAGTGTTTGTGAGTGTGTGTGTGTAGGAGTGTCTGTGTGTGTAGAGTGTGTGTAGGAGTGTCTGTGTGAGTGTGTGTCTGTGTAGGAGTGTCTGTGTGAGTGTGTGTCTGTGTAGGAGTGTTTGTGTGAGTGTGTGTGTGTGTGTAGGAGTGTCTGTGATTGTGAGTGTGTGTAGGAGTGTCTGTGTGAGTGTGTGTCTGTGTAGGAGTGTTTGTGTGAGTGTGTGTGTGTGTGTGTAGGAGTGTCTGTGTGAGTGTGTGTCTGTGTAGGAGTGTTTGTGTGAGTGTATGTGTGTGTCTGTGTGTGTGTGTAGGAGTGTCTGTGTGTGTGAGTGTGTAGGAGTGTCTGTGTGTGAGTGTGTGTTTGTGTAGGAGTGTCTGTGTGTGTGAGTGTGTAGGAGTGTCTGTGTGTGTGTGTAAGTGTGTGTGAGACAGAGAGTCTAGGCATCCACATTACCTGTCTAGCGGTATTCCGCAATCACAGATCAATTGCAGACACAGCCAGTGCTCAGAGAACTCTGTGGATGTCAGAGTTTCTAGTCAGGGAAATGGTATTGTGGGAGTGGGTGCAGTTGTAGGTATATGAGTCGGTATGTTCATCTGACCATTAATCCAGCAACTCGTGGGCGGCACGGTGGCACAGTGGTTAGCACTGCTGCCTCACAGCACCAGAGACCCGGGTTCAATTCCCGCCTCAGGCGACTGACTGTGTGGAGTTTGCACATTCTCCCCGTGTCTGCGTGGGTTTCCTCCGGGTGCTCTGGTTTCCTCCCACAGTCCAAAGATGTGCAGGTCAGGTGAATTGGCCATACTAAATTGCCTGTAGTGTTAGGTAAGGGGTAAATGTAGGGGTATGGGTGGGTTACGCTTCGGCGGGTCGGTGTGGACTTGTTGGGCCGAAGGGCCTGTTTCCACACTGTAAAGTAATCTAATCTAATCAAATCTAACTCCATCAACATGCTGGGGACCCGGATTCCAATTCCCTTATGGGAATCTCAGCTCCACAACATCTGGAATTAAGAGAGTAATGATGACCACAAATCCATTTTCGCTTGTTGGGGAAAATCCATCTGGTTCAAAATGTCCTTTGGAGAGGTAAAGCTGCAATCCTTACTCGGTATGACGTACACGTGACTCCATATATACAGCAATGGGGTGGACTCTGCACTATTAGGAATGGGACCGAGCCATGATACCAATATCCTGTGAATAGTGTTTTTTTTAAAATTGGTAATGCTGGGGTATAGATGGGGAAGGGGAGGAGGGTTGGTGTGGAGGGATTGGCGAGCTGGATAGATAGGGGTGTTGATGGGGTATAAGTTGGAGGGTAGATGGGAAAAGGGAGGAGGAATAGTGTTGAGGGATTGGGGAAATGATAGATGGGGGTGTTGATGGTGAATTGGTTGGAGGGTGGATGGGGAAACGGAGGAGGGATGGTGTTGAGGGATTGGGGAGATGGATAGATGGGGTGTTGATGGGGTATGGAGGTGAAAAATGTGTTGCTGGAAAAGTGCAGCAGGTCAGCCTGCATCCAAGGAGCAGGAGAATTGACGTCTCGGGCATAAGCCCTTCTTCAGGAATGGATAGATGAGGGTGTTGATGGGGTATAGGTTGGAGGGTAGATGGGGAAACGGAGGAGGGATAGTGTTGAGAGATTGGGGAGATGGTTAGTCAAGAGGAAGGCGGCGGCTTATGTTAGGATGAGATGTGAAGGCTCAGTTAGGGCGCTTGAGGGTTACAAGGAAGCCAGGAAAGACCTAAAGAGAGAGCTCAGAAGAGCCAGGAGGAGACATGAGAAGTTGTTGGCGGATAGGATCAGGGTAAACCCTAAGGTTTTCTATAGTTATTTAAGGAATAAAAGAATGACAAGAGTAAGATTAGGGCCAATCAAGGATAGTAGTGGGACGTTGTGTGTGGAGTCAGAGGAGATAGGGGAAGCACTAAATGATTATTTTTCAACAGTATTCACTCTAGAAAACTGACAATGTTGTCGAGGAGAATACTGAGATACAGGCTACTAGACTAGGTGGGATTGAGGTTCACAAGGAAGAGGTATTAGACATCCTGCAGAGTGTGAAAATAGGTAAGTCCCCTGGGCCGGATGGGATTTATCCTAGGATCCTCTGGGGAAGCCAGGGAGGAGATTGCCGAGCCTTTGGCATTGATCTTTAAATCATCGTTGTCTACAGGAATAGTGCCAGAAGACTGGAGGATAGCAAATGTGGTTCCCCTGTTCACGAAGGGGAGGAGAGACAACCCTGGTAATTATAGACCAGTGAGCCTTACTTCAGTTGTTGGTAAAGTGTTGGAAAAGGTTATAAGAGATAGGATTTATAATCATCTAGAAAAGAATAATTTGATTAGGGATAGCCAGCACGGTTTTGTGAAGGGTAGGTCGTGCTTCACAAACCTTATTGAGTTCTTTGAGAAGGTGACCAAACAGGTAGAGGAGAATAAACCGGTTGATGTGGTGTATATGGATTTCAGCAAGGCGTTCGATAAGGTTCCCCACAGTAGGCTATTGTACAAAATGCGGAGGAATGGGATTGTGGGAGATATAGCAGTTTGGATCAGTAATTGGCTTGCTGAAAGAAGACAGAGGGTGGTGGTTGATGGGAAATGTCCATCCTGGAGTCCAGTTACTAGTGGGGTACTGCAAGGGTCGGTGTTGGGTCCACTGCTGTTCGTCATTTTTATAAATGACCTGGATGAGGGCGTAGAAGGGTGGGTTAGTAAATTTGCAGATGACACTAAGGCCGGTGGAGTTGTGGATAGTGACGAAGGATGTTGTAGGTTACAGAGGGACACAGATAAGCTGCAGAGCTGGGCTGAGAGGTGGCAAATGGAGTTTAATGTGGACAAGTGTGAGGTGATTCACTTTGATCGGAGTAACCGCAATGCAGAGTACTGGGCTAATGGTAAGATTCTTGGTAGTGTAGATGAGCAGAGAGATCTCGGGGTCCATGTACACAGATCCTTGAAAGTTGCCACCCAGGTTGTAGCTTTTATTAATAGAGGGATGGAGTTCCGGAACCATGAGGTTATGCTACAGCTGTACACAACTCTGGTGCGGCCGCACTTGGAGTATTGTGTACAGTTCTGGTCACCGCATTATAGGAAGGATGTGGAAGCTTTGGAAAGGGTGCAGAGGAGATTTACCGGGATGTTGCCTTGTATAGGAGGGAAGGTCTTACGAGGAAAGGCTGAGGGACTTGAGGCTGTTTTCGTTAGAGAGAAGAAGGCTGAGAGGTGACTTAATAGAGACGTGTAAGATAATCAGAGGGTTAGATAGGGTGGGCAGGGAGAGCCTTTTTCCAAGTATGTTGACAGTGAGCACGAGGGGGCACAGCTTTAAATTGAGGGGTGATAGATATAGGACAGATGTCAGAGGTAGTTTCTTTACTCAGAGAGTAGTAAGGGTATGGAATGCTTTGCCTGCAACGCTAGTAGATTCGCCAACGTTAAGTGCATTTAAGTCATCATTGGACAAGCATATGGACGTACATGGAATAGTGAAAGTTAGGTGGGCTTCAGATTGGTATGACAAGTTGGCGCAACATCGAGGGCCGAAGGGCCAGTACTGTGCTGTAATGGTCTATGTTCTATGTCTATGGTAGGTGGGAGTGTTGATGGGGTCGAGGTTGAAGGGTGGCTGGCAAAACGGAGGAGAGATAGTGTTGAGGGACTGGGGAGATTGATAGATGAGGGTGTTGATGGTGTATAGGTTGGAGGGTAGATGGGGAATCGGAGGAGGGATAGTGTTGAGGGATTGGGGAGCTGGATAGATGGGGCTGTTGATGGGGTATAGGTTGGAGGGTGGATGTGGAAACGGAGGAGACTTGATGTTGAGGGATTAGGGAGGTGAATGGATGGAGTGTTGATCGGGTATAGGTTGCAGGTGGGTGGGGAAATCGAGGGGGGACAGTGTTGAGGGATTAGGGAGATGGATAGATGGGGGTGTTGATGGGGTATTGGTTGGAGGGTAGATGGGGATACGGAGGAGGGATAGTATTGAGGGATTGGGGAGATGGATAGATGGGGGTATTGATGGGGTATTGGTTGAAAGATGGATGGGGAAACGGAGGAGGGATAGTGTTGAGGGATTGGGGAGTTGGATAGATGGGGGTGTTGATGGTGTATTGGTTGGATGGTAGATGGGGAAACGGAGGAGGGATAGTGTTGAGGGATTAGGGAGATGGATGGATGGTGATGTTGATGGTATATTGGTTGGAGGGTGGATGGGGATACGGAGGAGGGATAGTGTTGAGGGATTGGGGAGTTGGATAGATGGGGGTGTTGATGGTGTATTGGTTGGATGGTAGATGGGGAAACGGAGGAGGGATAGTGTTGAGGGATTAGGGAGATGGATGGATGGTGGTGTTGATGGTGTATTGGTTGGATGGTAGATGGGGAAACGGAGGAGGGATAGTGTTGAGGGATAAGGGAGATGGATGGATGGTGGTGTTGATGGTGTATTGGTTGGAGGGTGGATGGGGAAACGGAGGAGGGATAGTGTTGAGGGATTAGGGAGATGGATGGATGGTGGTGTTGATGGTGTATTGGTTGGAGGGTGGATGGGGAAACGGAGGAGGGATAGTGTTGAGGGATTAGGGAGATGGATGGATGGTGGTGTTGATGGTATATTGGTTGGAGGGTGGATGGGGATACGGAGGAGGGATAGTGTTGAGGGATTGGGGAGTTGGATAGATGGGGTTGTCGATGGTGTATTAGTTGGAGGGAGAATGGGGATACGGAGGAGGGATAGTGTTGAGGGATTAGGGAGATGGATGGATGGTGGTGTTGATGGGGAAATGGAGGAGGGATGATGTTCATGGATTGGGGAGCTGGACAGGTGGGGTGTTGATGGGGTATACGTTGGAGGCTACATGATTAAAGGGAGCAGGGACAGTGTTGAGGGATTTGGGAGATGGATAGATGGGAGTGTTGATGGTGTATTGGTTGGAGGGTGTATGGGGAAATGGAGGAAGGATAGTGTTGAGGGATTGGGGAGATGGATAGATGAAGATGTTGATGGGGGCAAGATGGGGTAAAGATTGGGGGTAGTTTGGGTGGTAATGGGTATATAGATGGGTGGATATATGGAGTACCGATTGAGGGTTAGGTGGGGGCTGTTGATGGTATATAGGTTGTGGGTAGATGGCGAGGTATTGATGGGATTTAGATAGGGGTATAGATTGGGAGATAGATGATGTTTGGAGATGGGGTGTAGATTGGGGTTTGATGGGGTATAGATTGGGCTGTAGATTGGGGGTTGTTGGGGTGGAGGTTGAGGGGTGTTGGTGGGCTATAGATTGGCATAGATGTTGATGAGGTATGGATTGGGGGTAGTTTAGGGATGTTGATGGGATATAGATGGGAGTTCGTGTTGATGGGATACACTTTGGGGCATTTAGGGGTGTTGATAGGGTGTAGATTGGGTTATTGATATGGTATAGATTGGTGTGTAGATGGGAAGGGGGTTGTTGGGGTATTGAGTGGGGGTAAATGGGGGTGTTGATGTGGTATAGTTTGGGGTGTAGATGGGGCATAGATTGGGGGCTAGATGGGGATGTTGATGGGGTATAGATTGGGGAGACGGGATGTTGATGCGGTTAAACAGGGGAGTAGATGGAATATAGATTGGGGGTAGATGGGGAGTGGTAATGATGTATAGATTGAGGGTGATGGGGGTGTTAATGGGGTATAGATTGGGGGTAGATGGGGAGTGGTAATGATGTATAGATTGGGGGTGATGGGGGTGTTAATGGGGTATAGATTGGGGGCTGATGGGGGATGATGGGGTATTGAGAGGGTATAGATTGTGGGCTGATGGGGAGTGATGGGGTATTGAGAGGGTATAGATTGTGGGCTGATGGGGGTGATGGGGTATTGATAGGGTATAGATTGTGGGCGTGATATTGGTGTTGGGGTCTAGATTGTGGGCGTGATGAGGAGTGTTGATAAGGTGAGATTAGGGTATTGATGGAGTGTAGATTGGGGGTGTTGATACGGTGAGATTGGGGTGTTGATGGGGCATGGATTAGGGTATTGATGGAGTGTAGATTGGGGGTGTTGATACGGTGAGATTGGGGTGTTGATGGGGTGTAGATTGGGGATTAGATGGGATATAGATTGGGGGTAGATGGAGAGTGGTAATGATGTATAGATTGAGGGTGATGGGGGTGTTGATGGGGTATAGATTGGGGCTGATGGGGGTGATGGGGTATTGAGAGGGTATAGATTGTGGGCGTGATATTGGTGTTGGGGTCTAGATTGTGGGCGTGATGAGGAGTGTTGATACGGTGAGATTGGGCTGTTGATGGGGCATGGATTAGGGTATTGATGGAGTGCAGATTGGGGGTGTTGATGGGGTGTAGATTGGGGGTGTTGATGGGGTGTAAATTGGGATGTTGATGGGGTGTAGATTGGGATGTTGATGGGGTGTAGATTGGGGGATGTTGATGGGGTATAGATTGGGGTGTTGATGGGGTGTAGATTGGGGGTGTTGATGGGGTGTAGATTGGGGTGTTGATGGGGTGTAGATTGGGATGTTGATGGGGTGTAGATTGGGGGATGTTGATGGGGTATAGATTGGGGTGTTGATGGGGTGTAGATTGGCGGTGTTGATGGGGTGTAGATTGGGGTGTTGATGGAGTGTAGATTGGGGGTGTTGATGGGGTGTAGATTGGGATGTTGATGGGGTGTAAATTGGGGGATGTTGATGGGGTATAGATTGGGGTGTTGATGGGGTATAGATTGGGGGTGTTGATGGGGTGTAGATTGGGATGTTGATGGGGTGTAAATTGGGGGATGTTGATGGGGTATAGATTGGGGTGTTGATGGGGTATAGATTGGGAGGTGTTGATGGGGCATGGATTAGGGTATTGATGGGGTGTAGATTGGGAGGTGTTGATGGGGCATGGATTAGGGTATTGATGGAGTGTAGATTGGGGGTGTTGATGGGGTGTAGATTGGGGTGTTGATGGGGTGTAGATTGGGGTGTTGATGGGGTGTAGATTGGGATGTTGATGGGGTACAGATTGGGGTGTTGATGGGGTATAGATTGGGAGGTGTTGATGGGGCATGGATTAGGGTATTTATGGGGTGTAGATTGGGAGGTGTTGATGGGGCATGGATTAGGGTATTGATGGAGTGTAGATTGGGGGTGTTGATGGGGTGTAGATTGGGATGTTGATGGGGCATGGATTAGGGTATTGATGGAGTGTAGATTGGGGGTGTTGATGGGGTGTAGATTGGGGTGTTGATGGGGCATGGATTAGGGTATTAATGGAGTGCAGATTGGGGGTGTTGATGGGGTGTAGATTGGGGTGTTGATGGGGCATGGATTAGGGTATTGATGGAGTGCAGATTGGGGGTGTAGATTGGGGTGTAGATTGGGGTGTTGATGGGGCATGGATTAGGGTATTGATGGAGTGTAGATTGGGGGTGTTGATGGGGTGTAGATTGGGGGGTGTTTATGGGGTGGAGATTGGGGGTATTGATGGGGTGTAAATTGGAGGGTGTGATTGGGGGTGTTGATGGGGTATAGATTGGGGTGTAGATTGGGATATTGATGGGGCATAGATTAGGGTATTGATGGGATGTTCATGGGGTGTAGATTGGTGGTGTGATTGGGAGTGTTGATGGGGTATAGATAGGCGTATTGATGGGGTGTAGATTGGGGGTGAGAATGGGGTATCGATTGGGTGTAGATTGTGGGTGTAAATTGGGGGCGTTGATGTTGCTGGGGTGTGTTGATGGGATGTAGATTGGGGTATTGATGGGGTGTAGATTGGGGGTGTTGATGGGGTGTACATTGGGGGTGTTGATGGGGTGTAGATTGGGGGTGTTGGTGGGGTGTAGATTGGGGGTGTTGTTGGGGTGTAGATTGGGGTGTTGATGGGGTGTAGTTTGAGGTGTTGATGGGGTGTAGTTTGGGGTGTTGATGGGGTGTAGATTGGGGGTGTTGATGGGGTGTAGATTGGGGGTGTTGGTGGGGTGTAGATTGGGGGTGTTGTTGGGGTGTAGATTGGGGTGTTGATGGGGTGTAGTTTGAGGTGTTGACGGGGTGTAGTTTGAGGTGTTGATGGGGTGTAGTTTGGGGTGTTGATGGGGTGTAGATTGGGGGCGTTGGTGGGGTGTAGATTGGTGGGTGTTGGTGGGGTGTAGATTGGGGGTGTTGTTGGGGTGTAGATTGAGGTGTTGATAGGGTATAGATTGGGGTGTTGATGGGGTGTAGATTGGGAGTGTTGATGGGGTGTAGATTGGGAGTGTTGAAGGGATGTAGATTGGGGTGTTGATGGGGTGTAGATTGGGATGTTGATGGGGTGTAGATTGGGGGTGTTGATGGGGTGTAGATTGGGATGTTGATGGGGTGTAGATTGGGAGTGTTGAAGGGATGTAGATTGGGGTGTTGATGGGGTGTAGATTGGGATGTTGATGGGGTGTAGATTGGTGGGTGTTGGTGGGGTGTAGATTGGGGATGTTGTTGGGGTGTAGATTGAGGTGTTGATAGGGTATAGATTGGGGTGTTGATGGGGTATAGATTGGGGGTGTTGATGGGGTGTAGATTGGGGTGTTGATGGGGTGTAGATTGGGGTGTTGATGGGGTGTAGATTGGGGTGTTGATGGGGTGTAGATTGGGATGTTGATGGGGTGTAGATTGGGGTGTTGATGGGGTGTAGATTGGGGTGTTGATGGGGTGTAGATTGGGAGTGTTGATGGGGTGTAGATTGGGAGTGTTGAAGGGATGTAGATTGGGATGTTGATGGGGTGTAGATTGGGATGTTGATGGGGTGTAGATTGGTGGGTGTTGGTGGGGTGTAGATTGGGATGTTGATGGGGTGTAGATTGGGGGTGTTGTTGGGGTGTAGATTGAGGTGTTGATAGGGTATAGATTGGGGTGTTGATGGGGTATAGATTGGGGGTGTTGATGGGGTGTAGATTGGGGTGTTGATGGGGTGTAGATTGGGGTGTTGATGGGGTGTAGATTGGGGTGTTGATGGGGTGTAGATTGGGATGTTGATGGGGTATAGATTGGGGTGTTGATGGGGTGTAGATTGGGGTGTTGATGGGGTGTAGATTGGGGTGTTGATGGGGTGTAGATTGGGGTGTTGATGGGGTGTAGATTGGGATGTTGATGGGGTGTAGATTGGGATGTTGATGGGGTGTAGATTGGGGTGTTGATGGTGTGTAGATTGGGGTGTTGATGGGGTATAGATTGGGGTGTTGATGGGGTGTAGATTGGGATGTTGATGGGGTGTAGATTGGGGATGTTGATGGTGTGTAGATTGGGATGTTGATGGGGTATAGATTGGGGTGTTGATGGGGTGTAGATAGGGATGTTGATGGGGTGTAGATTGGGGTGTTGATGGGGTGTAGATTGGGGGTGTTGTTGGGGTATAGATTGGGGTGTTTATGGGGTGTAGATTGGGGTGTTGATGGGGTGTAGTTTGGGGTGTTGATGGGGTGTAGATTGGGATGTTGATGGGGTGTAGATTGGGGTGTTGATGGGGTGTAGATTGGGGTGTTGATGGGGTGTAGTTTGGAGTGTTGATGGGGTGTAGATTGGGATGTTGATGGGGTATAGATTGGGATGTTGATGGGGTGTAGATTGGGATGTTGATGGGGTGTACATTGGGGTGTTGATGGGGTATAGATTGGGGTGTTGATGGGGTGTAGATTGGGGGTGTTGATGGGGTGTAGATTGGGATGTTGATGGGGTGTAGATTGGGGTGTTGATGGGGTGTAGATTGGGGTGTTGATGGGATGTAGTTTGGGATGTTGATGGGGTGTAGATTGGGATGTTGATAGGGTGTAGTTTCGGATGTTGATGGGGTGTAGATTGGGTGTTGATGGGGTGTAGATTGGGGTGTTGATGGGGTGTAGATTGGGGTGTTGATGGGGTGTAGATTGGGGTGTTGATGGGGTATAGATTGGGGTGTTGATGGGGTGTAGATTGGGATGTTGATGGGGTGTAGATTGGGGTGTTGATGGGGTGTAGATTGGGATGTTGATGGGGTGTAGATTGGGATGTTGATGGGGTATAGATTGGGATGTTGATGGGGTGTAGATTGGGGTGTTGATGGGGTGTAGATTGGGGTGTTGATGGGGTGTAGATTGGGGTGTTGATGGGGTGTAGATTGGGGTGTTGATGGGATGTAGATTGGGGTGTTGATGGGGTGTAGATTGGGGTGTTGATGGGGTGTAGATTGGGATGTTGATGGGGTATAGATTGGGATGTTGATGGGGTGTAGATTGGGGGTGTTGATGGGGTATAGATTGGGATGTTGATGGGGTGTAGATTGGGGGTGTTGATGGGGTATAGATTGGGGTGTAGATTGGGATGTTGATGGGGTGTAGATTGGGGGTGTTGATGGGGTATAGATTGGGGTGTAGATTGGGATGTTGATGGGGTGTAGATTGGGGTGTTGATGGGGTGTAGATTGGGATGTTGATGGGGTGTAGATTGGGGTGTTGATGGGGTGTAGATTGGGATGTTGATGGGGTGTAGATTGGGGTGTTGATGGGGTGTAGATTGGGGATGTTGATGGGGTGTAGATTGGGATGTTGATGGGGTGTAGATTGGGGATGTTGATGGGGTATAGATTGGGGGTGTTGATGGGGTGTAGATTGGGGTGTTGATGGGGTGTAGATTGGGGTGTTGATGGGGTGTAGATTGGGGTGTTGATGGGGTGTAGATTGGGGTGTTGATGGGGTGTAGATTGGGGTATTGATGGGGTATAGATTGGGATGTTGATGGGGTATAGATTGGGGTGTTGATGGTGTGTAGATTGGGGTGTTGATGGGGTAAAGATTGGGGGTGTTGATGGGGTGTAGATTGGGGTATTGATGGGGTATAGATTGGGATGTTGATGGGATGTAGATAGGGGTGTTGATGGGGTGTAGATTGGGGTGTTGATGGGGTGTAGATTGGGATGTTGATGGGGTGTAGATTGGGATGTTGATGGGGTGTAGATTGGGGTGTTGTTGGGGTGTAGATTGGGGTGTTGATGGGGTATAGATTGGGGTGTTGATGGGGTGTCGATTGGGGGTATAGATTGGGGTGTAGATTGGGGTGTTGATGGGGTGTAGATTGGGATGTTGATGGGGTGTAGATTGGGGTGTTGATGGGGTGTAGATTGGGGTATTGATGGGGTATAGATTGGGATGTTGATGGGGTATAGATTGGGGTGTTGATGGGGTGTAGATTGGGATGTTGATGGTGTGTAGATTGGGGTGTTGATGGGGTATAGATTGGGATGTTGATGGGGTGTAGATTGGGATGTTGGTGGGGTGTAGATTGGGGTGTTGATGGGGTGTAGATTGGGATGTTGATGGGGTGTAGATTGGGGTGTTGATGGGGTGTAGATTGGGGTGTTGATGGGGTGTAGATTGGGATGTTGATGGTGTGTAGATTGGGGTGTTGATGGGGTGTAGATTGGGGTGTTGATGGGGTGTAGATTGGGATGTTGATGGGGTGTAGATTGGGATGTTGATGGGGTGTAGATTGGGTTGTTGTTGGGGTGTAGATTGGGGTGTTGATGGGGTATAGATTGGGGTGTTGATGGGGTATAGATTGGGGTGTTGATGGGGTGTAGATTGGGGTGTTGAAGGGTTGTAGATTGGGATGTTGATGGGGTGTAGATTGGGGGTGTTGATGGTGTGTAGATTGGGGATGTTGATGGGGTGTAGATTGGGGGTGTTGATGGGGTGTAGATTGGGATGTTGATCGGGTGTAGATTGGGGGCGTTGGTGGGGTGTAGATTGGTGGGTGTTGGTGTGGTGTAGATTGGGGTGTTGATGGGGTGTAGTTTGGGATGTTGATGGGGTGTAGATTGGGGGTGTTGATGGTGTGTAGATTAGGATGTTGATGGGGTATAGATTGGGGTGTTGATGGGGTGTAGATTGGGTTGTTGATGGGGTGTAGATTGGGGGTGTTGATGGTGTGTAGATTGGGGTGTTGATGGGGTGTAGATTGGGATGTTGATGGGGTGTAGATTGGGATGTTGATGGGGTGTAGATTGGGATGTTGATGGGGTGTAGATTGGGGTGTTGATGGGGTGTAGATTGGGGTGTTGATGGGGTGTAGATTGGGGTGTTGATGGGGTGTAGATTGGGATGTTGATGGGGTGTAGTTTGGGATGTTGATGGGGTGTAGATTGGGGTGTTGATGGGGTGTAGATTGGGATGTTGATGGGGTGTAGATTGGGGTGTTGATGGGGTATAGATTGGGGTGTTGATGGGGTGTAGTTTGGGATGTTGATGGGGTGTAGATTGGGATGTTGATGGGGTGTAGATTGGGGGTGTTGATGGGGTGTAGATTGGGATGTTGATGGGGTGTAGTTTGGGGTGTTGATGGGGTATAGATTGGGGTGTTGAAGGGATGTAGTTTGGGGTGTTGATGGGGTATAGATTGGGGTGTTGATGGGGTGTAGATTGGGTGTGTTGATGGGGTGTAGATTGGGATGTTGATGGGGTGTAGATTGGGGTGTTGATGGGGTGTAGATTGGGATGTTGATGGGGTATAGATTGTGGTGTTGATGGGGTGTAGATTGGGGTGTTGATGGGGTGTAGATTGGGATGTTGTTGGTGTGTAGATTGGGGTGTTGATGGGATGTAGATTGGGATGTTGATGGGGTATAGATTGGGGTGTTGATGGGGTGTAGATTGGGGTGTTGATGGGGTGTAGTTTGGGATGTTGATGGGGTGCAGATTGGGGTGTTGATGGGATGTAGATTGGGATGTTGATGGGGTGTAGATTGGGGGTGTTGATGGGGTGTAGATTGGGGTGTTGATGGGGTGTAGTTTGGGATGTTGATGGGGTGTAGATTGGGGTGTTGATGGGGTGTAGATTGGGATGTTGATGGGGTGTAGTTTGGGATGTTGATGGGGTGTAGTTTGGGATGTTGATGGGTTGTAGATTGGGGTGTTGATGGGGTGTAGTTTGGAGTGTTGATGGGGTGTAGATTGGGGTGTTGATGGGGTATAGATTGGGGATGTTGATGGGGTGTAGATTGGGATGTTGATTGGGGTGTAGATTGGGGTGTTGATGGGGTGTAGTTTGGGGTGTTGATGGGGTGTAGATTGGGGTGTTGAAGGGATGTAGTTTGGGATGTTGATGGGGTATAGATTGGGGTGTTGATGGGGTGTAGATTGGGATGTTGATGGGGTATAGATTGGGGTGTTGATGGGGTGTAGATTGGGGATGTTGATGGGGTGTAGATTGGGATGTTGATTGGGGTGTAGATTGGGGTGTTGATGGGGTGTAGTTTGGGGTGTTGATGGGGTGTAGATTGGGGTGTTGAAGGGATGTAGTTTGGGATGTTGATGGGGTATAGATTGGGGTGTTGATGGGGTGTAGATTGGGATGTTGATGGGGTATAGATTGGGGTGTTGAAGGGATGTAGTTTGGGATGTTGATGGGATGTAGATTGGGGTGTTGATGGGGTGTAGATTGGGGTGTTGATGGGGTGCAGATTGGGATGTTGATGGGGTATAGATTGGGGTGTTGAAGGGATGTAGTTTGGGTGTTGATGGGGTATAGATTGGGGTGTTGATGGGGTGTAGATTGGGGGTGTTGATGGGGTGTAGATTGGGATGTTGATGGGGTGTAGATTGGGGTGTTGATGGGGTGTAGATTGGGGATGTTGATGGGATGTAGATTGGGATGTTGATGGGGTATAGAATGGGGTGTTGATGGGGTGTAGATTGGGGGTGTTGATGGGGTATAGATTGGGGTGTTGATGGGGTATAGATTGGGGATGTTGATGGGGTGTAGATTGGGATGTTGATGGGGTGTAGATTGGGGTGTTGATGGGGTATAGATTGGGGATGTTGATGGGGTGTAGATTGGGGTGTTGATGGGGTGTAGATTGGGGTGTTGATGGGATGTAGATTGGGATGTTGATGGGGTATAGATTGGGGTGTTGATGGGGTGTAGATTGGGGTGTTGATGGGGTGTAGATTGGGGTGTTGATGGGGTGTAGATTGGGGTGTTGATGGGGTGTAGATTGGGGGTGTTGATGGGGTGTAGATTGGGATGTTGATGGGGTGTTGATGGGGTGTAGATTGGGGTGTTGATGGGGTGTAGATTGGGGGTGTTGATGGGGTGTAGTTTGGAGTGTTGATGGGGTGTAGATTGGGGTGTTGATGGGGTATAGATTGGGGTGTTGATGGGGTGTAGATTGGGGATGTTGATGGGGTGTAGATTGGGATGTTGATGGGGTATAGATTGGGGATGTTGATGGGGTGTAGATTGGGGTGTTGATGGGGTATAGATTGGGATGTTGATGGGGTGTAGATTGGGGGTGTTGATGGGGTGTAGATTGGGGTGTTGATGGGGTATAGATTGGGGATGTTGATGGGGTGTAGATTGGGGTGTTGATGGGGTATAGATTGGGATGTTGATGGGGTGTAGATTCGGGGTGTTGATGGGGTGTAGATTGGGATGTTGATGGGGTATAGAATGGGGGTGTTGATGGGGTGTAGATTGGGATGTTGATGGGGTATAGATTGGGGGTGTTGATGGGGTGTCGATTGGGGGTATAGATTGGGGTGTAGATTGGGGGTGTTGATGGGGTGTAGATTGGGATGTTGATGGGGTGTAGATTGGGGTGTTGATGGGGTGTAGATTGGGGTGTTGATGGGGTGTAGATTGGGGGTGTTGATGGGGTGTAGTTTGGAGTGTTGATGGGGTGTAGATTGGGGTGTTGATGGGGTGTAGATTGGGGTGTTGATGGGGTATAGATTGGGATGTTGATGGGGTGTAGATTGGGGTGTTGATGGGGTGTAGATTGGGATGTTGATGGGGTGTAGATTGGGGGTGTTGATGGGGTGTAGATTGGGGTGTTGATGGGGTATAGATTGGGGTGTTGATGGGGTGTAGATTGGGGTGTTGATGGGGTGTAGATTGGGATGTTGATGGGGTGTAGATTGGGGGTGTTGATGGGGTGTAGATTGGGATGTTGATGGGATGTAGTTTGGAGTGTTGATGGGGTGTAGATTGGGGTGTTGATGGGGTGTAGATTGGGGTGTTGATGGGGTATAGATTGGGGTGTTGATGGGGTATAGATTGGGGTGTTGATGGGGTGTAGATTGGGGTGTTGATGGGGTGTAGTTTGGGATGTTGATGGGGTGTAGATTGGGGGTGTTGATGGGGTGTAGATTGGGGTGTTGATGGGGTGTAGATTGGGGTGTTGATGGGGTGTAGTTTGGGATGTTGATGGGGTGTAGATTGGGGTGTTGATGGGGTGTAGATTGGGGGTGTTGATGGGGTGTAGATTGGGATGTTGATGGGGTGTAGATTGGGGTGTTGATGGGGTGTAGTTTGGGATGTTGATGGGGTGTAGATTGGGGTGTTGATGGGGTGTAGTTTGGAGTGTTGATGGGGTGTAGATTGGGGTGTTCATGGGGTGTAGTTTGGAGTGTTGATGGGGTGTAGATTGGGGTGTTGATGGGGTGTAGTTTGGAGTGTTGATAGGGTGTAGATTGGGGTGTTGATGGGGTGTAGATTGGGGTGTTGATGGGGTGTAGATTGGGGATGTTGATGGGGTGTAGATTGGGATGTTGATGGGGTGTAGATTGGGGTGTTGATGGGGTGTAGTTTGGGGTGTTGATGGGGTGTAGATTGGGGTGTTGAAGGGATGTAGTTTGGGATGTTGATGGGGTGTAGATTGGGGTGTTGATGGGGTATAGATTGGGGTGTTGATGGGGTGTAGATTGGGATGTTGATGGGGTATAGATTGGGGTGTTGAAGGGATGTAGTTTGGGATGTTGATGGGGTGTAGATTGGGGTGTTGATGGGGTGTAGATTGGGGTGTTGAAGGGGGGTAGATTGGGATGTTGATGGGGTATAGATTGGGGTGTTGAAGGGATGTAGTTTGGGGTGTTGATGGGGTATAGATTGGGGTGTTGATGGGGTGTAGATTGGGGGTGTTGATGGGGTGTAGATTGGGATGTTGATGGGGTGTAGATTGGGGTGTTGATGGGGTGTAGATTGGGGATGTTGATGGGATGTAGATTGGGATGTTGATGGGGTATAGATTGGGGTGTTGATGGGGTGTAGATTGGGGTGTTGATGGGGTGTAGATTGGGGTGTTGATAGGGTGTAGATTGGGGTGTTGATGGTGTGTAGATTGGGGTGTTGATGGGGTGTAGTTTGGAGTGTTGATGGGGTGTAGATTGGGGTGTTGATGGGGTGTAGATTGGGATGTTGGTGGGGTGTAGATTGGGATGTTGATGGGGTGTAGATTGGGGTGTTGATGGGGTGTAGATTGGGGTGTTGATGGGGTGTAGATTGGGATGTTGATGGGGTGTAGATTGGGATGTTGATGGGGTGTAGATTGGGGTGTTGATGGGGTGTAGATTGGGGTGTTGATGGGGTGTAGATTGGGGTGTTGATGGTGTGTAGATTGGGATGTTGATGGGGTGTAGATTGGGATGTTGATGGGGTGTAGATTGGGGTGTTGATGGGGTGTAGATTGGGGTGTTGATGGGGTGTAGATTGGGGTGTTGATGGGGTGTAGTTTGGAGTGTTGATGGGGTGTAGATTAAGGTGTTGATGGGGTGCAGATTGGGGTGTTGATGGGGTGTAGTTTGGAGTGTTGATGGGGTGTAGATTGGGGTGTTGATGGTGTGTAGATTGGGATGTTGATGGGGTATAGATTGGGATGTTGATGGGGTGTAGATTGGGGTGTTGATGGGGTGTAGATTGGGGTGTTGATGGGGTATAGATTGGGATGTTGATGGGGTGTAGATTGGGATGTTGATGGGGTGTAGATTGGGATGTTGATGGGGTGTAGATTGGGGTGTTGATGGGGTGTAGATTGGGGTGTTGATGGGGTGTAGATTGGGGTGTTGATGGTGTGTAGATTGGGATGTTGATGGGGTATAGATTGGGGTGTTGATGGGGTGTAGATTGGGATGTTGATGGGGTGTAGATTGGGATGTTGATGGGGTATAGATTGGGATGTTGTTGGGGTGTAGATTGGGGTGTTGATGGGGTGTAGATTGGGGTGTTGATGGGGTGTAGATTGGGGTGTTGATGGGGTATAGATTGGGGTGTTGATGGGGTATAGATTGGGATGTTGATGGGGTGTAGATTGGGGTGTTGATGGGGTGTAGATTGGGATGTTGATGGGGTGTAGATTGGGGTGTTGATGGGGTGTAGATTGGGATGTTGATGGGGTGTAGATTGGGGTGTTGATGGGGTGTAGATTGGGGTGTTGATGGGGTGTAGAGTGGGGGTGTTGATGGGGTATAGATTGGGGTGTTGATGGGGTGTAGATTGGGGTGTTGATGGGGTGTAGTTTGGGATGTTGTTGGGGTGTAGATTGGGGTGTTGATGGGGTGTAGATTGGGATGTTGATGGGGTGTAGATTGGGGTGTTGATGGGGTGTAGATTGGGGGTGTTGATGGGGTGTAGTTTGGGATGTTGATGGGGTGTAGATTGGGGTGTTGTTGGGGTGTAGATTGGGATGTTGATGGGGTGTAGATTGGGATGTTGATGGGGTATAGATTGGGGTGTTGATGGGGTGTAGATTGGGGTGTTGATGGGGTGTAGTTTGGAGTGTTGATGGGGTGTAGATTGGGGGTGTTGATGGGGTGTAGATTGGGATGTTGATGGGGTGTAGATTGGGGTGTTGATGGGGTATAGATTGGGATGTTGATGGGGTATAGATTGGGATGTTGATGGGGTATAGATTGGGATGTTGATGGGGTGTAGATTGGGGTGTTGATGGGGTGTAGATTGGGGTGTTGATGGGGTGTAGATTGGGGTGTTGATGGGGTGTAGATTGGGATGTTGATGGGGTGTAGATTGGGAATGTTGATGGGGTGTAGATTGGGATGTTGATGGGGTGTGGATTGGGGTGTTGATGGGGTGTAGATTGGGGTGTTGATGGGGTGTAGATTGGGGTGTTAATGAGGTGTAGATTGGGATGTTGATGGGGTGTAGATTGGGATGTTGATGGGGTGTAGATTGGGGTGTTGATGGGGTGTAGATTGGGATGTTGATGGGGTGTTGATTGGGATGTTGATGGGGTGTAGATTGGGGTGTTGATGGGGTGTTGATGGAGTGTAGATTGGGATGTTGATGGGGTGTAGATTGGGGATGTTGATGGGGTGTAGATTGGGATGTTGATGGGGTGTAGTTTGGGATGTTGATCTGGTGTAGATTGGGATGTTGATGGGGTGTAGATTGGGGTGTTGATGGGGTGTAGATTGGGGTGTTGATGGGGTGTAGTTTGGGATGTTGATGGGGTGTAGATTGGGGTGTTGATGGGGTGTAGATTGGGGTGTTGATGGGGTGTAGATTGGGATGTTGATGGGGTGTAGATTGGGGTGTTGATGGGGTATAGATTGGGGTGTTGATGGGGTATAGATTGGGATGTTGATGGGGTGTAGATTGGGGGTGTTGATGGGGTGTAGATTGGGATGTTGATGGGGTATAGATTGGGATGTTGATGGGGTGTAGATTGGGGTGTTGATGGGGTGTAGATTGGGGGTGTGGATGGGTTGTAGATTGGGATGTTGATGGGGTATAGATTGGGGTGTTGATGGGGTGTAGTTTGGGATGTTGTTGGGGTATAGATTGGGGGTGTTGATGGGGTGTCGATTGGGGGTATAGATTGGGGTGTAGATTGGGGTGTTGATGGGGTGTAGATTGTGGTGTTGATGGGGTGTAGATTGGGGGTGTTGATGGGGTGTAGATTGGGATGTTGATGGGGTATAGATTGGGGTGTTGATGGGGTGTAGATTGGGGGTGTTGATGGGGTGTCGATTGGGATGTTGATGGGGTGTAGATTGGGATGTTGATGGGGTATAGATTGGGGTGTTGATGGGGTGTAGATTGGGGGTGTTGATGGGGTGTCGATTGGGATGTTGATGGGGTGTAGATTGGGATGTTGATGGGGTATAGATTGGGGTGTTGATGGGGTGTAGATTGGGATGTTGATGGGGTATAGATTGGGGGGTGTTGATGGGGTGTCGATTGGGGGTATAGATTGGGGTGTAGATTGGGGTGTTGATGGGGTGTAGATTGGGGTGTTGATGGGGTGTAGATTGGGGTGTTGATGGGTTGTAGATTGGGATGTTGATGGGGTGTAGATTGGGGTGTTGATGGGGTGTAGATTGGGGGTGTTGTTGGGGTGTAGATTGGGATGTTGATGGGGTGTAGATTGGGGTGTTGATGGGGTGTCGATTGGGGGTATAGATTGGGGTGTAGATTGGGGTGTTGATGGGGTGTAGATTGGGATGTTGATGGGGTGTAGATTGGGATGTTGATGGGGTGTAGATTGGGGTGTTGATGGGGTGTAGATTGGGATGTTGATGGGGTGTAGATTGGGGTGTTGATGGGGTGTAGATTGGGGTGTTGATGGCGTATAGATTGGGGGTGTTGATGGGGTGTAGATTGGGGGTGTTGATGGGGTATAGATTGGGGGTGTTGATGGGGTGTAGATTGGGATGTTGATGGGGTATAGATTGGGGGTGTTGATGGGGTATAGATTGGGGGTGTTGATGGGGTGTAGATTGGGATGTTGATGGGGTATAGATTGGGGGTGTTGATGGGGTATAGATTGGGATGTTGATGGGGTGTAGATTGGGGTGTTGATGGGGTGTAGATTGGGGTGTTGATGGGGTGTAAATTGGGGGTGTTGATGGGGTATAGATTGGGATGTTGATGGGGTGTAGATTGGGGTGTTGATGGGGTATAGATTGGGGTGTTGATGGGGTGTAGATTGGGATGTTGATGGGGTATAGATTGGGGTGTTGAAGGGATGTAGTTTGGGATGTTGATGGGGTGTAGATTGGGGTGTTGATGGGGTGTAGATTGGGGTGTTGAAGGGGGGTAGATTGGGATGTTGATGGGGTATAGATTGGGGTGTTGAAGGGATGTAGTTTGGGGTGTTGATGGGGTATAGATTGGGGTGTTGATGGGGTGTAGATTGGGGGTGTTGATGGGGTGTAGATTGGGATGTAGATTGGGGTGTTGATGGGGTGTAGATTGGGGTGTTGATGGGGTGTCGATTGGGGATATAGATTGGGGTGTAGATTGGGGTGTTGATGGGGTGTAGATTGGGATGTGGTGGGGTATAGATTGGGGTGTTGATGGGGTATAGATTGGGATGTTGATGGGGTGTAGATTGGGGGTGTTGATGGGGTGTAGATTGGGATGTTGATGGGGTGTAGATTGGGGGTGTTGATGGGGTATAGATTGGGATGTTGATGGGGTATAGATTGGGGGTGTTGATGGGGTATAGATTGGGATGTTGATGGGGTATAGATTGGGGGTGTTGATGGGGTGTAGATTGGGGTGTTGCTGGGGTGTCGATTGGGGGTATAGATTGGGGTGTAGATTGGGGTGTTGATGGGGTGTAGATTGGGGTGTTGATGGGGTATAGATTGGGGTGTTGATGGGGTATAGATTGGGATGTTGATGGGGTGTAGATTGGCGGTGTTGATGGGGTGTAGATTGGGATGTTGATGGGGTATAGATTGGGGGTGTTGATGGGGTGTCGATTGGGGGTATAGATTGGGGTGTAGATTGGGGTGTTGATGGGGTGTAGATTGGGGTGTTGATGGGGTGTAGATTGGGGGTGTGGATGGGTTGTAGATTGGGATGTTGATGGGGTATAGATTGGGGTGTTGATGGGGTGTAGTTTGGGATGTTGATGGGGTATAGATTGGGGGTGTTGATGGGGTGTCGATTGGGGGTATAGATTGGGGTGTAGATTGGGGTGTTGATGGGGTGTAGATTGGGGTGTTGATGGGGTGTAGATTGGGGGTGTTGATGGGGTGTAGATTGGGATGTTGATGGGGTATAGATTGGGGTGTTGATGGGGTGTAGATTGGGGGTGTTGATGGGGTGTCGATTGGGATGTTGATGGGGTGTAGATTGGGGGTGTTGATGGGGTGTAGTTTGGGATGTTGATGGGGTGTAGATTGGGATGTTGATGGGGTGTAGATTGGGATGTTGATGGGGTGTCGATTGGGGTGTTGATGGGGTAGAGATTGGGATGTTGATGGGGTGTAGATTGGGGGTGTTGATGGGGTGTAGATTGCGATGTTGATGGGGTATAGATTGGGGGGTGTTGATGGGGTGTCGATTGGGGGTATAGATTGGGGTGTAGATTGGGGTGTTGATGGGGTGTAGATTGGGGTGTTGATGGGGTGTAGATTGGGGTGTTGATGGGTTGTAGATTGGGATGTTGATGGGGTGTAGATTGGGGTGTTGATGGGGTGTAGATTGGGGGTGTTGTTGGGGTGTAGATTGGGATGTTGATGGGGTGTAGATTGGGGTGTTGATGGGGTGTCGATTGGGGGTATAGATTGGGGTGTAGATTGGGGTGTTGATGGGGTGTAGATTGGGATGTTGATTGGGTGTAGATTGGGATGTTGATGGGGTGTAGATTGGGGTGTTGATGGGGTGTAGATTGGGATGTTGATGGGGTGTAGATTGGGGTGTTGATGGGGTGTAGATTGGGATGTTGATGGCGTATAGATTGGGGGTGTTGATGGGGTGTAGATTGGGGGTGTTGATGGGGTATAGATTGGGGGTGTTGATGGGGTGTAGATTGGGATGTTGATGGGGTATAGATTGGGGGTGTTGATGGGGTGTAGATTGGGATGTTGATGGGGTATAGATTGGGGGTGTTGATGGGGTATAGATTGGGGGTGTTGATGGGGTGTAGATTGGGATGTTGATGGGGTATAGACTGGGGATGTTGATGG
Organism: Chiloscyllium plagiosum; assembly: GCF_037043375.1. NCBI lineage: Eukaryota > Metazoa > Chordata > Chondrichthyes > Orectolobiformes > Hemiscylliidae > Chiloscyllium > Chiloscyllium plagiosum. Next base: position 49,832,976 of record NW_028270159.1, read on the forward strand.
GGTATAGATTGGGGTGTTGATGGGGTGTAGTTTGGGATGTTGATGGGGTGTAGATTGGGGTGTTGATGGGGTATAGATTGGGGTGTTGATGGGGTGTAGTTTGGAGTGTTGATGGGGTGTAGATTGGGGTGTTGATGGGGTATAGATTGGGGTGTTGATGGGGTGTAGATTGGGATGTTGATGGGGTATAGATTGGGATGTTGATGGGGTATAGATTGGGATGTTGATGGGGTGTAGATTGGGGTGTTGATGGGGTGTAGATTGGGGTGTTGATGGGGTGTAATTTGGAGTGTAGATAGGGTGTAGATTGGGGTGTTGATGGGGTGTAGATTGGGGTGTTGATGGGGTGTAATTTGGAGTGTTGATGGGGTGTAGATTGGGGTGTTGATGGGGTGTAGATTGGGGTGTTGATGGGGTGTAGATTGGGAATGTTGATGGGGTGTAGATTGGGATGTTGATGGGGTGTGGATTGGGGTGTTGATGGGGTGTAGTTTGGGGTGTTGATGGGGTGTAGATTGGGGTGTTGATGGGGTGTAGATTGGGGTGTTGATGAGGTGTAGATTGGGATGTTGATGGGGTGTAGATTGGGATGTTGATGGGGTGTAGATTGGGGTGTTGATGGGGTGTAGATTGGGATGTTGATGGGGTGTAGATTGGGGTGTTGATGGGGTGTTGATGGGGTGTAGATTGGGGTGTTGATGGAGTGTAGATTGGGATGTTGATGGGGTGTAGATTGGGGATGTTGATGGGGTGTAGATTGGGATGTTGATGGGGTGTAGTTTGGGATGTTGACCTGGTGTAGATTGGGATGTTGATGGGGTGTAGATTGGGGTGTTGATGGGGTGTAGATTGGGGTGTTGATGGGGTGTATTTTGGGATGTTGATGGGGTGTAGATTGGGGTGTTGATGGGGTGTAGATTGGGGTGTTGATGGGGTGTAGATTGGGATGTTGATGGGGTGTAGATTGGGGTGTTGATGGGGTATAGATTGGGGTGTTGATGGGGTATAGATTGGGATGTTGATGGGGTGTAGATTGGGGGTGTTGATGGGGTATAGATTGGGGGTGTTGATGGGGTGTAGATTGGGGTGTTGATGGGGTATAGATTGGGGTGTTGATGGGGTGTCGATTGGGATGTTGATGGGGTGTAGATTGGGGGTGTTGATGGGGTGTAGTTTGGGATGTTGATGGGGTGTAGATTGGGATGTTGATGGGGTGTAGATTGGGATGTTGATGGGGTGTAGATTGGGGTGTTGATGGGGTGTAGATTGGGATGTTGATGGGATGTAGATTGGGGGTGTTGATGGGGTGTAGATTGGGATGTTGATGGGGTGTAGATTGGGATGTTGATGGGGTGTAGATTGGGATGTTGATGGGGTGTAGATTGGGGGTGTTGATGGGGTATAGATTGGGATGTTGATGGGGTGTAGATTGGGGGTGTTGATGGGGTGTAGATTGGGATGTTGATGGGGTATAGATTGGGGGGTGTTGATGGGGTGTCGATTGGGGGTATAGATTGGGGTGTAGATTGGGGTGTTGATGGGGTGTAGATTGGGGTGTTGATGGGGTGTAGATTGGGGTGTTGATGGGTTGTAGATTGGGATGTTGATGGGGTGTAGATTGGGGTGTTGATGGGGTGTAGATTGGGGGTGTTGTTGGGGTGTAGATTGGGATGTTGATGGGGTGTAGATTGGGGTGTTGATGGGGTGTCGATTGGGGGTATAGATTGGGGTGTAGATTGGGATGTTGATGGGGTGTAGATTGGGGTGTTGATGGGGTGTAGATTGGGATGTTGATGGGGTGTAGATTGGGGTGTTGATGGGGTGTAGATTGGGGTGTTGATGGCGTATAGATTGGGGGTGTTGATGGGGTGTAGATTGGGGGTGTTGATGGGGTATAGATTGGGGGTGTTGATGGGGTGTAGATTGGGATGTTGATGGGGTATAGATTGGGGGTGTTGATGGGGTGTAGATTGGGATGTTGATGGGGTATAGATTGGGGGTGTTGATGGGGTATAGATTGGGGGTGTTGATGGGGTGTAGATTGGGATGTTGATGGGGTATAGATTAGGGGTGTTGATGGGGTATAGATTGGGATGTTGATGGGGTGTAGATTGGGGTGTTGATGGGGTGTAGATTGGGGTGTTGATGGGGTGTAGATTGGGGGTGTTGATGGGGTATAGATTGGGATGTTAATGGGGTATAGATTGGGGTGTTGATGGGGTGTAGATTGGGATGTTGATGGGGTATAGATTGGGGTGTTGAAGGGATGTAGTTTGGGATGTTGATGGGGTGTAGATTGGGGTGTTGATGGGGTGTAGATTGGGGGTGTTGATGGGGTGTAGATTGGGGTGTTGAAGGGGTGTAGATTGGGGTGTTGATGGGGTGTAGATTGGGGTGTTGAAGGGGTGTAGATTGGGATGTTGATGGGGTATAGATTGGGATATGGAAGGGATGTAGTTTGGGGTGTTGATGGGGTATAGATTGGGGTGTTGATGGGGTGTAGATTGGGGGTGTTGGTGGGGTGTAGATTGGGATGTTGATGGGGTGTAGATTGGGGTGTTGATGGGGTGTAGATTGGGGATGTTGATGGGATGTAGATTGGGATGTTGATGGGGTATAGATTGGGGTGTTGATGGGGTGTAGATTGGGGGTGTTGATGGGGTGTAGATTGGGATGTTGATGGGGTCTAGATTGGGGTGTTGATGGGGTGTAGATTGGGGTGTTGATGGGGTGTAGTTTGGAGTGTTGATGGGGTGTAGATTGGGGTGTTGATGGGGTGTAGATTGGGATGTTGGTGGGGTGTAGATTGGGATGTTGATGGGGTGTAGATTGGGGTGTTGATGGGGTGTAGATTGGGGTGTTGATGGGGTGTAGATTGGGGTGTTGATGGGGTGTAGTTTGGAGTGTTGATGGGGTGTAGATTAAGGTGTTGATGGGGTGCAGATTGGGGTGTTGATGGGGTGTAGTTTGGAGTGTTGATGGGGTGTAGATTGGGGTGTTGATGGGGTGTAGATTGGGGTGTTGATGGTGTGTAGATTGGGATGTTGATGGGGTATGGATTGGGATGTTGATGGGGTGTAGATTGGGATGTTGATGGGGTGTAGATTGGGGTGTTGATGGGGTGTATATTGGGGTGTTGATGGTGTGTAGATTGGGATGTTGATGGGGTATAGATTGGGGTGTTGATGGGGTGTAGATTGGGATGTTGATGGGGTGTAGATTGGGATGTTGATGGGGTATAGATTGGGGTGTTGATGGGGTGTAGATTGGGATGTTGATGGGGTGTAGATTGGGATGTTGATGGGGTGTAGATTGGGGTGTTGATGGGGTGTAGATTGGGATGTTGATGGGGTATAGAGTGGGGTGTTGATGGGGTGTAGATTGGGGTGTTGATGGGGTGTAGTTTGGGATGTTGATGGGGTATAGATTGGGATGTTGTTGGGGTGTAGATTGGGGTGTTGATGGGGTGTAGATTGGGATGTTGATGGGGTATAGATTGGGGTGTTGATGAGGTGTAGATTGGGGTGTTGATGGGGTGTAGATTGGGATGTTGATGGGGTATAGATTGGGGTGTTGATGGGGTGTAGATTGGGGTGTTGATGGGGTGTAGATTGGGATGTTGATGGGGTATAGATTGGGATGTTGTTGGGGTGTAGATTGGGGTGTTGATGGGGTGTAGATTGGGATGTTGATGGGGTATAGATTGGGGTGTTGATGGGGTGTAGATTGGGGTGTTGATGGGGTGTAGTTTGGGATGTTGATGGGGTGTAGTTTGGGATGTTGATGGGGTGTAGATTGGGATGTTGATGGGGTGTAGATTGGGGGTGTTGATGTGGTGTAGATTGGGATGTTGATGGGGTGTAGATTGGGATGTTGATGGGGTGTAGATTGGGATGTTGATGGGGTGTAGATTGGGATGTTGATGGGGTGTAGATTGGGGTGTTGATGGGGTGTAGATTGGGGTGTTGATGGGGTGTAGATTGGGAATGTTGATGGGGTGTAGATTGGGATGTTGATGGGGTATAGATTGGGGTGTTGATGGGGTAGAGATTGGGGTGTTGATGGGGTGTAGATTGGGATGTTGATGGGGTATAGATTGGTGTGTTGATGGGGTATAGATTGGGGTGTTGATGGGGTGTAGTTTGGGATGTTGATGGGGTGTAGATTGGGGTGTTGATGGGGTATAGATTGGGGTGTAGTTTGGAGTGTTGATGGGGTGTAGATTGGGGTGTTGATGGGGTGTAGATTGGGATGTTGATAGGGTATAGATTGGGGTGTTGATGGGGTGTAGATTGGGATGTTGATGGGGTATAGATTGGGGTGTTGATGGGGTATAGATTGGGGTGTAGTTTGGGATGTTGCTGGGGTGTAGATTGGGGTGTTGATGGGGTATAGATTGGGGTGTTGATGGGGTGTAGTTTGGAGTGTTGATAGGGTGTAGATTGGGGTGTTGATGGGGTGTAATTTGGAGTGTTGATGGGGTGTTGATTGGGGTGTTGATGGGGTGTAGATTGGGGTGTTGATGGGGTGTAGATTGGGAATGTTGATGGGGTGTAGATTGGGATGTTGATGGGGTGTGGATTGGGGTGTTGATGGGGTGTAGTTTGGGGTGTTGATGGGGTGTAGATTGGGGTGTTGATGGGGTGTAGATTGGGGTGTTGATGAGGTGTAGATTGGGGTGTTGATGGGGTGTAGATTGGGATGTTGATGGGGTGTAGATTGGGATGTTGATGGGGTGTAGATTGGGGTGTTGATGGGGTGTAGATTGGGGTGTTGATGGAGTGTAGATTGGGATGTTGATGGGGTGTAGATTGGGGATGTTGATGGGGTGTAGATTGGGATGTTGATGGGGTGTAGTTTGGGATGTTGATCTGGTGTACATTGGGATGTTGATGGGGTGTAGATTGGGGTGTTGATGGGGTGTAGATTGGGGTGTTGATGGGGTGTAGTTTGGGATGTTGATGGGGTGTAGATTGGGGTGTTGATGGGGTGTAGATTGGGGTGTTGATGGGGTGTAGATTGGGATGTTGATGGGGTGTAGATTGGGGTGTTGATGGGGTATAGATTGGCGTGTTGATGGGGTATAGATTGGGGGTATAGATTGGGGTGTAGATTGGGGTGTTGATGGGGTGTAGATTGGGGTGTTGATGGGGTGTAGATTGGGGTGTTGATGGGGTGTAGATTGGGATGTTGATGGGGTGTAGATTGGCGTGTTGATGGGGTATAGATTGGGGGTGTTGATGGGGTGTCGATTGGGGGTATAGATTGGGGTGTAGATTGGGGTGTTGATGGGGTGTAGATTGGGGTGTTGATGGGGTGTAGATTGGGGGTGTGGATGGGTTGTAGATTGGGATGTTGATGGGGTATAGATTGGGGTGTTGATGGGGTGTAGTTTGGGATGTTGATGGGGTATAGATTGGGGGTGTTGATGGGGTGTCGATTGGGGGTATAGATTGGGGTGTTGATGGGGTGTAGATTGGGGTGTTGATGGGGTGTAGATTGGGGGTGTTGATGGGGTGTAGATTGGGATGTTGATGGGGTATAGATAGGGGTGTTGATGGGGTGTAGATTGGGGGTGTTGATGGGGTGTCGATTGGGATGTTGATGGGGTGTAGATTGGGGGTGTTGATGGGGTGTAGTTTGGGATATTGATGGGGTGTAGATTGGGATGTGGATGGGGTGTAGATTGGGATGTTGATGGGGTGTAGATTGGGGTGTTGATGGGGTATAGATTGGGATGTTGATGGGGTGTAGATTGGGGGTGTTGATGGGGTGTAGATTGGGATGTTGATGGGGTATAGATTGGGGGGTGTTGATGGGGTGTCGATTGGGGGTATAGATTGGGGTGTAGATTGGGGTGTAGATTGGGGTGTTGATGGGGTGTAGATTGGGGTGTTGATGGGTTGTAGATTGGGATGTTGATGGGGTGTAGATTGGGGTGTTGATGGGGTGTAGATTGGGGGTGTTGTTGGGGTGTAGATTGGGATGTTGATGGGGTGTAGATTGGGGTGTTGATGGGGTGTCGATTGGGGGTATAGATTGGGGTGTAGATTGGGGTGTTGATGGGGTGTAGATTGGGATGTTGATGGGGTGTAGATTGGGATGTTGATGGGGTGTAGATTGGGGTGTTGATGGGGTGTAGATTGGGATGTTGATGTGGTGTAGATTGGGGTGTTGATGGGGTGTAGATTGGGGTGTTGATGGCGTATAGATTGGGGGTGTTGATGGGGTGTAGATTGGGGGTGTTGATGGGGTATAGATTGGGGGTGTTGATGGGGTGTAGATTGGGATGTTGATGCGGTATAGATTGGGGGTGTTGATGGGGTATAGATTGGGGGTGTTGATGGGGTATAGATTGGGATGTTGATGGGGTGTAGATTGGGGTGTTGATGGGGTGTAGATTGGGATGTTGATGGGGTATAGATTGGGGGTGTTGATTGGGTGTAGATTGGGGGTGTTGATGGGGTGTAGATTGGGATGTTGATGGGGTATAGATTGGGGTGTTGATGGGGTGTAGTTTGGGATGTTGATGGGGTATAGATTGGGGGTGTTGATGGGGTGTCGATTGGGGGTATAGATTGGGGTGTAGATTGGGGGCGTTGATGGGGTGTAGATTGGGGTGTTGATGGGGTGTAGATTGGGGTGTTGATGGGGTATAGATCGGGGTGTTGATGGGGTGTAGATTGGGGGTGTTGATGGGGTGTAGTTTGGGATGTTGATGGGGTATAGATTGGGGGTGTTGATGGGGTGTCGATTGGGGTGTTGATGGGGTGTAGATTGGGATGTTGATGGGGTGTAGATTGGGGTGTTGATGGGGTATAGATTGGGGTGTTGATGGGGTATAAATTGGGATGTTGATGGGGTGTAGATTGGGGGTGTTGATGGGGTGTAGATTGGGGTGTTGATGGGGTGTAGATTGGGATGTTGATGGGGTATAGATTGGGGGTGTTGATGGGGTGTCGATTGGGGGTATAGATTGGGGTGTAGATTGGGGTGTTGATGGGGTGTAGATTGGGATGTTGATGGGGTATAGATTGGGGTGTTGATGGGGTGTAGATTGGGATGTTGATGGGGTATAGATTGGGGGTGTTGATGGGGTGTCGATTGGGGGTATAGATTGGGGTGTAGGTTGGGGTGTTGATGGGGTGTAGATTGGGGTGTTGATGGGGTGTAGATTGGGGGTGTTGATGGGGTGTAGATTGGGGTGTTGATGGGGTGTAGATTGGGGTGTTGATGGGGTGTAGATTGGGATGTTGATGGGGTATAGATTGGGGGTGTTGATGGGGTATAGATTGGGGGTGTTGATGGGGTGTAGATTGGGATGTTGATGGGGTATAGATTGGGGTGTTGATGGGGTGTAGTTTGGGATGTTGATGGGGTGTAGATTGGGGGTGTTGATGGTGTGTAGATTGGGATGTTGATGGGGTGTCGATTGGGGGTATAGATTGGGGTGTAGATTGGGGTGTTGATGGGGTGTAGATTGGGGGTGTTGATGTGGTGTAGATTGGGATGTTGATGGGGTGTAGATTGGGATGTTGATGGGGTGTAGATTGGGGATGTTGATGGGGTGTAGATTGGGGATGTTGATGGGGTGTCGATTGGGATGTTGATGGGGTGTAGATTGGGGGTGTTGATGGGGTGTAGTTTGGGATGTTGATGGGGTGAAGATTGGGATGTTGATGGTGTGTAGATTGGGGTGTTGATGGGGTATAGATTGGGGTGTTGATGGGGTGTAGATTGGGATGTTGATGGGGTGTAGATTGGGATGTTGATGGGGTGTAGATTGGGGTGTTGATGGGGTATAGATTGGGGTGTTGATGGGGTGTAGATTGGGGGTATAGATTGGGGTGTAGATTGGGATGTTGATGGGGTGTAGATTGGGATGTTGATGGGGTGTAGATTGGGGTGTTGATGGGGTGTAGATTGGGGTGTTGATGGGGTGTAGATTGGGGTGTTGATGGGGTGTAGATTGGGATGTTGATGGGGTGTAGATTGGGATGTTGATGGGGTGTAGATTGGGGGTGTTGATGGGGTGTAGATTGGGATGTTGATGGGGTGTAGATTGGGGTGTTGATGGGGTGTAGATTGGGGTGTTGATGGGGTGTAGATTGGGATGTTGATGGGGTGTAGATTGGGGTGTTGATGGGGTGTAGATTGGGTTGTTGATGGGGTGTAGATTGGGGTGTTGATGGGGTGTAGATTGGGGTGTTGATGGGGTGTAGATTGGGGTGTTGATGGGGTGTAGATTGGGATGTTGATGGGGTGTAGATTGGGATGTTGATGGGGTGTAGATTGGGATGTTGATGGGGTGTAGATTGGGGGTGTTGATGGGGTGTAGATTGGGATGTTGATGGGGTGTAGATTGGGGTGTTGATGGGGTGTAGATTGGGGTGTTGATGGGGTGTAGATTGGGGGTGTTGATGGGGTGTAGATTGGGATGTTGATGGGGTATAGATTGGGGGTGTTGATGGGGTGTAGATTGGGATGTTGATGGGGTATAGATTGGGGTGTTGATGGGGTATAGATTGGGGGGGTTGATGGGGTGTCGATTGGGGGTATAGATTGGGGTGTAGATTGGGGTGTTGATGGGGTGTAGATTGGGGTGTTGATGGGGTGTAGATTGGGGGTATAGATTGGGGTGTAGATTGGGATGTTGATGGGGTGTAGGTTGGGATGTTGATGGGGTATAGATTGGGGTGTTGATGGGGTGTTGATTGGGATGTTGTTGGGGTGTAGATTGGGATGTTGATGGGGTGTAGATTGGGGTGTTGATGGGGTGTCGATTGGGGGTATAGATTGGGGTGTAGATTGGGATGTTGATGGGGTGTAGATTGGGGTGTTGATGGGGTATAGATTGGGGGTGTTGATGGGGTGTAGATTGGGGTGTTGATGGGGTGTAGATTGGGATGTTGATGGGGTGTAGATTGGGGTGTTGATGGGGTATAGATTGGGGGTGTTGATGGGGTGTAGATTGGGGTGTTGATGGGGTGTAGATTGGGATGTTGATGGGGTGTAGATTGGCGTGTTGATGGGGTATAGATTGGGGGTGTTGATGGGGTGTCGATTGGGGGTATAGATTGGGGTGTAGATTGGGGTGTTGATGGGGTGTAGATTGGGGTGTTGATGGGGTGTAGATTGGGGGTGTGGATGGGTTGTAGATTGGGATGTTGATGGGGTATAGATTGGGGTGTTGATGGGGTGTAGTTTGGGATGTTGATGGGGTATAGATTGGGGGTGTTGATGGGGTGTCGATTGGGGGTATAGATTGGGGTGTAGATTGGGGTGTTGATGGGGTGTAGATTGGGGTGTTGATGGGGTGTAGATTGGGGGTGTTGATGGGGTGTAGATTGGGATGTTGATGGGGTATAGATAGGGGTGTTGATGGGGTGTAGATTGGGGGTGTTGATGGGGTGTCGATTGGGATGTTGATGGGGTGTAGATTGGGGGTGTTGATGGGGTGTAGTTTGGGATATTGATGGGGTGTAGATTGGGATGTGGATGGGGTGTAGATTGGGATGTTGATGGGGTGTAGATTGGGGTGTTGATGGGGTATAGATTGGGATGTTGATGGGGTGTAGATTGGGGGTGTTGATGGGGTGTAGATTGGGATGTTGATGGGGTATAGATTGGGGGGTGTTGATGGGGTGTCGATTGGGGGTATAGATTGGGGTGTAGATTGGGGTGTAGATTGGGGTGTTGATGGGGTGTAGATTGGGGTGTTGATGGGTTGTAGATTGGGATGTTGATGGGGTGTAGATTGGGGTGTTGATGGGGTGTAGATTGGGGGTGTTGTTGGGGTGTAGATTGGGATGTTGATGGGGTGTAGATTGGGGTGTTGATGGGGTGTAGATTGGGGGTATAGATTGGGGTGTAGATTGGGGTGTTGATGGGGTGTAGATTGGGATGTTGATGGGGTGTAGATTGGGATGTTGATGGGGTGTAGATTGGGGTGTTGATGGGGTGTAGATTGGGATGTTGATGTGGTGTAGATTGGGGTGTTGATGGGGTGTAGATTGGGGTGTTGATGGCGTATAGATTGGGGGTGTTGATGGGGTGTAGATTGGGGGTGTTGATGGGGTATAGATTGGGGGTGTTGATGGGGTGTAGATTGGGATGTTGATGCGGTATAGATTGGGGGTGTTGATGGGGTATAGATTGGGGGTGTTGATGGGGTATAGATTGGGATGTTGATGGGGTGTAGATTGGGGTGTTGATGGGGTGTAGATTGGGATGTTGATGGGGTATAGATTGGGGGTGTTGATTGGGTGTAGATTGGGGGTGTTGATGGGGTGTAGATTGGGATGTTGATGGGGTATAGATTGGGGTGTTGATGGGGTGTAGTTTGGGATGTTGATGGGGTATAGATTGGGGGTGTTGATGGGGTGTCGATTGGGGGTATAGATTGGGGTGTAGATTGGGGGTGTTGATAGGGTGTAGATTGGGGTGTTGATGGGGTGTAGATTGGGGTGTTGATGGGGTATAGATCGGGGTGTTGATGGGGTGTAGATTGGGGGTGTTGATGGGGTGTAGTTTGGGATGTTGATGGGGTATAGATTGGGGGTGTTGATGGGGTGTCGATTGGGGTGTTGATGGGGTGTAGATTGGGATGTTGATGGGGTGTAGATTGGGGTGTTGATGGGGTATAGATTGGGGTGTTGATGGGGTATAAATTGGGATGTTGATGGGGTGTAGATTGGGGGTGTTGATGGGGTGTAGATTGGGGTGTTGATGGGGTGTAGATTGGGATGTTGATGGGGTATAGATTGGGGGTGTTGATGGGGTGTCGATTGGGGGTATAGATTGGGGTGTAGATTGGGGTGTTGATGGGGTGTAGATTGGGATGTTGATGGGGTATAGATTGGGGTGTTGATGGGGTGTAGATTGGGATGTTGATGGGGTATAGATTGGGGGTGTTGATGGGGTGTCGATTGGGGGTATAGATTGGGGTGTAGATTGGGGTGTTGATGGGGTGTAGATTGGGGTGTTGATGGGGTGTAGATTGGGGTGTTGATGGGGTATAGATTGGGGTGTTGATGGGGTATAAATTGGGATGTTGATGGGGTGTAGATTGGGGTGTTGATGGGGTATAGATTGGGGGTGTTGATGGGGTGTAGATTGGGATGTTGATGGGGTATAGATTGGGGTGTTGATGGGGTGTAGTTTGGGATGTTGATGGGGTGTAGATTGGGGGTGTTGATGGTGTGTAGATTGGGATGTTGATGGGGTGTCGATTGGGGGTATAGATTGGGGTGTAGATTGGGGTGTTGATGGGGTGTAGATTGGGGGTGTTGATGGGGTGTAGATTGGGATGTTGATGGGGTGTAGATTGGGATGTTGATGGGGTGTAGATTGGGGATGTTGATGGGGTGTAGATTGGGGATGTTGATGGGGTGTCGATTGGGATGTTGATGGGGTGTAGATTGGGGGTGTTGATGGGGTGTAGTTTGGGATGTTGATGGGGTGTAGATTGGGATGTTGATGGTGTGTAGATTGGGGTGTTGATGGGGTATAGATTGGGGTGTTGATGGGGTGTAGATTGGGATGTTGATGGGGTGTAGATTGGGATGTTGATGGGGTGTAGATTGGGGTGTTGATGGGGTATAGATTGGGGTGTTGATGGGGTGTAGATTGGGGGTATAGATTGGGGTGTAGATTGGGATGTTGATGGGGTGTAGATTGGGATGTTGATGGGGTGTAGATTGGGGTGTTGATGGGGTGTAGATTGGGGTGTTGATGGGGTGTAGATTGGGGTGTTGATGGGGTGTAGATTGGGATGTTGATGGGGTGTAGATTGGGATGTTGATGGGGTGTAGATTGGGGGTGTTGATGGGGTGTAGATTGGGATGTTGATGGGGTGTAGATTGGGGTGTTGATGGGGTGTAGATTGGGGTGTTGATGGGGTGTAGATTGGGATGTTGATGGGGTGTAGATTGGGGTGTTGATGGGGTGTAGATTGGGTTGTTGATGGGGTGTAGATTGGGGTGTTGATGGGGTGTAGATTGGGGTGTTGATGGGGTGTAGATTGGGGTGTTGATGGGGTGTAGATTGGGATGTTGATGGGGTGTAGATTGGGATGTTGATGGGGTGTAGATTGGGATGTTGATGGGGTGTAGATTGGGGGTGTTGATGGGGTGTAGATTGGGATGTTGATGGGGTGTAGATTGGGGTGTTGATGGGGTGTAGATTGGGGTGTTGATGGGGTGTAGATTGGGGGTGTTGATGGGGTGTAGATTGGGATGTTGATGGGGTATAGATTGGGGGTGTTGATGGGGTGTAGATTGGGATGTTGATGGGGTATAGATTGGGGTGTTGATGGGGTATAGATTGGGGGTGTTGATGGGGTGTCGATTGGGGGTATAGATTGGGGTGTAGATTGGGGTGTTGATGGGGTGTAGATTGGGGTGTTGATGGGGTGTAGATTGGGGTGTTGATGGGGTGTAGATTGGGGGTATAGATTGGGGTGTAGATTGGGATGTTGATGGGGTGTAGGTTGGGATGTTGATGGGGTGTAGATTGGGGTGTTGATGGGGTGTTGATTGGGATGTTGATGGGATGTAGATTGGGGTGTTGATGGGGTGTAGATTGGGGGTGTTGATGGGGTGTAGATTGGGGGTGTTGATGGGGTGTTGATTGGGATGTTGTTGGGGTGTAGATTGGGATGTTGATGGGGTGTAGATTGGGGTGTTGATGGGGTGTCGATTGGGGGTATAGATTGGGGTGTAGATTGGGATGTTGATGGGGTGTAGATTGGGATGTTGATGGGGTGTAGATTGGGGTGTTGATGGGGTGTAGATTGGGATGTTGATGGGGTGTAGATTGGGGTGTTGATGGGGTGTAGATTGGGGTGTTGATGGGGTGTAGATTGGGATGTTGATGGGGTATAGATTGGGGGTGTTGATGGGGTGTAGATTGGGGGTGTTGATGGGGTATAGATTGGGGTGTTGATGGGGTATAGATTGGGGGTGTTGATGGGGTATAGATTGGGATGTTGATGGGGTATAGATTGGGGGTGTTGATGGGGTATAGATTGGGGGTGTTGATGGGGTGTAGATTGGGATGTTGATGGGGTATAGATTGGGGGTGTTGATGGGGTATAGATTGGGGGTGTTGATGGGGTATAGATTGGGATGTTGATGGGGTGTAGATTGGGGATGTTGATGGGGTGTAGATTGGGGATGTTGATGGGGTGTCGATTGGGATGTTGATGGGGTGTAGATTGGGGGTGTTGATGGGGTGTAGTTTGGGATGTTGATGGGGTGTAGATTGGGGTGTTGATGGGGTATAGATTGGGGTGTTGATGGGGTGTAGATTGGGATGTTGATGGGGTGTAGATTGGGATGTTGATGGGGTGTAGATTGGGGTGTTGATGGGGTATAGATTGGGGTGTTGATGGGGTGTAGATTGGGGGTATAGATTGGGGTGTAGATTGGGATGTTGATGGGGTGTAGATTGGGATGTTGATGGGGTGTAGATTGGGGTGTTGATGGGGTGTAGATTGGGGTGTTGATGGGGTGTAGATTGGGGTGTTGATGGGGTGTAGATTGGGATGTTGATGGGGTGTAGATTGGGATGTTGATGGGGTGTAGATTGGGGGTGTTGATGGGGTGTAGATTGGGATGTTGATGGGGTGTAGATTGGGGTGTTGATGGGGTGTAGATTGGGGTGTTGATGGGGTGTAGATTGGGATGTTGATGGGGTGTAGATTGGGGTGTTGATGGGGTGTAGATTGGGTTGTTGATGGGGTGTAGATTGGGGTGTTGATGGGGTGTAGATTGGGGTGTTGATGGGGTGTAGATTGGGGTGTTGATGGGGTGTAGATTGGGATGTTGATGGGGTGTAGATTGGGATGTTGATGGGGTGTAGATTGGGATGTTGATGGGGTGTAGATTGGGGTGTTGATGGGGTGTAGATTGGGATGTTGATGGGGTGTAGATTGGGATGTTGATGGGGTGTAGATTGGGGTGTTGATGGGGTGTAGATTGGGGTGTTGGGGTGTAGATTGGGGGTGTTGATGGGGTGTAGATTGGGATGTTGATGGGGTATAGATTGGGGGTGTTGATGGGGTGTAGATTGGGATGTTGATGGGGTATAGATTGGGGTGTTGATGGGGTATAGATTGGGGGTGTTGATGGGGTGTCGATTGGGGGTATAGATTGGGGTGTAGATTGGGGTGTTGATGGGGTGTAGATTGGGGTGTTGATGGGGTGTAGATTGGGGTGTTGATGGGGTGTAGATTGGGGGTATAGATTGGGGTGTAGATTGGGATGTTGATGGGGTGTAGGTTGGGATGTTGATGGGGTGTAGATTGGGGTGTTGATGGGGTGTTCATTGGGATGTTGATGGGGTGTAGATTGGGGGTGTTGATGGGGTGTTGATTGGGATGTTGTTGGGGTGTAGATTGGGATGTTGATGGGGTGTAGATTGGGGTGTTGATGGGGTGTCGATTGGGGGTATAGATTGGGGTGTAGATTGGGATGTTGATGGGGTGTAGATTGGGATGTTGATGGGGTGTAGATTGGGGTGTTGATGGGGTGTAGATTGGGATGTTGATGGGGTGTAGATTGGGGTGTTGATGGGGTGTAGATTGGGGTGTTGATGGGGTATAGATTGGGGTGTTGATGGGGTATAGATTGGGTGTGTTGATGGGGTGTAGATTGGGATGTTGATGGGGTATAGATTGGGTTGTTGATGGGGTATAGATTGGGTGTGTTGATGGGGTGTAGATTGGGGTGTTGATGGGGTGTAGATTGGGGTGTTGATGGGGTGTAGATTGGGGGTGTTGATGGGGTATAGATTGGGATGTTGATGGGGTATAGATTGGGGGTGTTGATGGGGTGTAGATTGGGGGTGTCGATGGGGTATAGATTGGGGGTGTTGATGGGGTGTAGATTGGGATGTTGATGGGGTATAGATTGGGGTGTTGATGGGGTATAGATTGGGGTGTTGATGGGGTGTAGATTGGGATGTTGATGGGGTGTAGATTGGGGTGTTGATGGGGTGTCGATTGGGGGTATAGATTGGGGTGTAGATTGGGATGTAGATTGGGATGTTGATGGGGTGTAGATTGGGATGTTGATGTGGTGAAGATTGGGGGTGTTGATGGGGTGTCGATTGGGGGTGTTGATGGGGTGTCGATTGGGGGTATAGATTGGGGTGTAGATTCGGGGTATACCTTTGGGGGTTAGTCGCTCAGCGCCTCCTGCAGGTGAGTGAAGGGACCTGGGGAAGGGTGATGACGGTGCAGCAGTTCATGGACAATCTGCTCAGTGATCCCTGTGGGCAGGGGCGATTGGACGATCTTGCCAGTCTCTCCCTCTGACCATAACCCCCATATTGATTTATGTCTTGCCTGTACATATGTGTGTGTGTGTACATAAGGATGGCTTCACGCCACTCTGCATTTCCCGATAGCTTCGCTCGAAGTGGCCGCTCAGCTGGGGAACTTGCCGAACCTCGGTAGAGTCTTGAGCGCTTGGCGCTGCCTCCAGTAAGAGTGGGGGGGGGGGGTTGATTTCCCTGTCGCGGGAGCTCAGGCAGGTGAGAGATACAGTGGGAGAGGATGGGCGGGGGGCATGTGAGCAGGGATCTCCCGGGTGGGTTTTCCGAAGCGACAGTCGGGCGCCCACCCTGGCGAGCGTTTCAGTGACCGCCCGCGTCAGGGGAAGGTGTTGGGTCTGTGTGCACTGTGCCGCGGCTTGCCAAGGGGGTGACCGCGCACTCACTTGTCAACGAAGACGTGCATGGGTGGGAAAAGTGGGTCGTTGGTGGTCTGGAAGATGTTGCCCAGGGTACCACCGCAGTAGATGTGCATGAGGTTGTGCATGCCGATCTTGATATTGCTTGGATTCTGTGGGTCTAAGTAACCTGCCAGAGAAGGAGAGAGAGAGAGAGAGAGAAAACGGGTCAAACCGAGAATGGAGGCAGACAAACAGCAGTGCCCAATCCCCCCCCACCCCACCCCCCACTCCAACCAGCCCTCCTCAATTCCCCAGGCTGATCGAGGTTTGGGAGATGGGTCAGAGACGTCTCAACTCAGCTGGATACCAGCCTTTTGGTCCATTGCTACCCATGTCCATCCACCCTCTTTGTATATTCCTCCCCCCCCCGCCCACCACTGATACCCTACCTGATTGACAATCTCTCTCTCTCTCTCTCAACCTTCAATATACTGAATATCCCAGCCCTCTGCACGAAAGAATCTCACGAACCCACTCCCCTCAGAGAGAGAAGAAATTCGTCCTTGTCCCTGTCTTCGATGGGCGACTCCTCATTCTGAGATGATGTCCCACTGGTCCTAGACTCTCCCACGCGAGGCGCCGGTGGCAGGGGGTGGGTGGAAATAACATCTCCACATCTCCCCCTGTCATGTCCCTCCCTGTGAATCTTCAATCAGGATGGCTCTGGGTCTTCTAAACCCCAATGAATACAGGCCCCAACCTACTCAACCTCTCCCCGGTAAGACAGTCCGTCCATCCCTGGGAGCAGCTGAGTGATCCTTCTCTGGACTGCCTCCAATACCCAGTCTATCTCTGCTTGGATACAGGGCCCCAAACCTGTTCCCTGTATTCCAGCTGTGGTCTGACCAGTGCTGTGTACAGTTTTAGTAAAATCTCCCTGCTTTTACACCCCATTCCCTTGGAAATGAAGGCCAGTATTCCACTCGCCTTCCCTGTTCCCCGCTGAACTTGGGCATTAGCTTTTCGCGATTCATGGGCCAGGACTCTGAAATCTCTGTGTTCTGCAGCGTTTCACCATTTATGTAATATTCAGTTCTTCTATTTTTCCTGCCACAGCGCGCAACCTCAGTATTAATGATGGAATAATTCCCACATTATAATCCATCTGCTGAGATTTGTACCCACCCTCCGATCCCTATCCCGCTGCAGTCTCTGAGTGTCAGTCTCATCACTTGCCTTCCCTCCCCTTTAAACTTGGCGGTAATACGTTCGCTTTCCTCACCCAGGTCAATGACAGCGATGGGAAATAAAGGTGGATCCAGCACTGATCCCTCTGGGACTGCACTAGTTACAGGGTGCTGTCCCGACAGTGGCTCCCTGCATCCCAACTCTCTGTTTTCTATTGGCTAACCAATCCTCTCTCCGTGCCCATACACTGCCCCCCCAAACACCACCAGGTTTCAATCATACCCAGCAGCCAAGTGAGTGGCCCCTTGTCAAATGCATTCTGAAAATCCCTACTGTATTACACACACTGCCTCCCCTTTATCTACCCTCCTCGTTACCTCGTGGAAGAGTCCCAGTCAATCTGTTAAGCAATTTGTCAATTTGTCAAGCATGATATCCCCTTTGATCATGTTATTTACTTTTACATCCTTCAGACTAAACTCCAACGTTGCCACCCCACCTTGTCTAAGGGGCTTCCTTCTTTACGCAAGTAAAGAAGCTCTTGCAGTCCATTCTTATCTTACTTGCAAGTTTACTCTCAAGGTTTTTTCTCACCCTCAAAATTGTCTTTCAGTCTCTTTTTCGAGGGGTTTTGGCGGGTGGGGGGGGAGGGTTGTGCTTTTAAAACTTCGCCAGTCCTCCCCCTTCATTTAACTCAGCCCACCCACCACTGCTTGAAGAGACCTGACCTCTGGGAGAATAAGGCTTGGGGCAAATCACTAAAACGAAAGCAGCCTCAAATCTTTTCTCTTTGAATCGCGAGACAAAGCTTTTCACTGTGCCTCGGGACACGGGACAATAAATTCGATCTGTTCACTCATTCATTGGTTGGCAGATTGCCTTCCCACAATCGTTCTTTCACACGGGGGGGGGGGGGGGGGGGGGGGTGGGCAGAAATCTTTGCTGAGAGCCAGGAATGATTTTCTTAAAAATCTGTCAGTGTTTCCCAACCAACTTCGCTGCTAAAACACCTTTCGCACCCCACTCCCGGTGAGCTCTGTGCTCATTCCTCCGTAATTACCCCAATTTAAGGTTACCACAGTGGCCTCTGACCCACGTTTCTCACTCTCAAAGTGCCTCACAGCGCAGAACAGGCCCTTCGGCCCTCGATGTTGCGCTGACCTGTGAACTAATCTCAGCTCGTCCCCCTACACTATCCCATCATCATCCATGTGCTTATCTAAGGATTGGTTAAATCTCCCTAATGTGGCTGGGTTGACTACATTAGCAGGTAGGGCATTCCACGCCCTTACCACTCTCTGAGTAAAGAACCTGCCTCTGACATCTGTCTTAAATCTATCACCCCTCAATTTGTAGTTATGTCCCCCTCGTACCAGCTGACGTCATCATCCTAGGAAAAGGTCTCTCTCTGTCTACCCTATCTAATCCTCTGCTCATCTTGTACGTCTCTATCAAATCCCCCCTTCTCTCCAATGAGAACAGACCCAAGTCTCTCAGCCTTTCCTCATAAGAGCTTCCCTCCAGACCAGGCAACATCCTGGTAAATCTCCTCTGCACCTTTTCCACCTCCTTCCTGTAATGGGGCGACCAGAACTGTACACAATATTCCAAGTGCGGGACACACCAGCGTTTTGTATAGTTGCAGCATGATATCGCGGTTCCGGAACTCAATCCCTCTCCCAATGAAACCGAACACACCGTCTGCCTTCTCAACAGCACTATCCACCTGGGCGGCAACTTTCAGGGATCTATGTACATGGACACCGAGATCCCTCTGAACACCAACATTCCCAAGAATATTTCCATTGACCCAGTACTCTGCCTTCCTGTTATTCTTCCCAAAGTGAATCACCTCACATTTAGCTGCATTTGCCACCTCTCAGCCCAATCCTGCAGTTTATCCAAGTCCCCCCTGCAGCAATCTCCCACACTGTCCACCACTCCACTGACTTTAGTGTTCATCTGCAAATTTGCGAATGGAGGCCGGGTGTGTGGGGGTGAAAAGACTGCTCTCTGGGCAGCGTCAGGACAGGGAGCCCGCCCTCCCCCTTCCCCCCTTTGCGAGCGCACACAACCTCTCCGCACTCCCTCTGTGACGTACCTTCCAATGCATTGCGAAAAGAGTTCAGTGCCAGGACGGTGTAAGGTGCAGTGTCAAAGCTGCTGATGTTGAGACAGGCGTGCACATCGTCCAAGCTGGGCAGCCGCTCGAACCGCTCATCGAGACGGTTAAAACGGAAGATGGGTCCCCCGGGCACAGACGGGCAAACCAACCTGAAATCCCATTGGTGGTCTCCATCGTCAGAGCAGTACGTCTGAGGGAAATCCAGAGAGAGTCTCAGCCAGCCCAGGGACAGGGACAGCACGGGGTTAGATACAGAGTAAAGCTCTCTCTACACTGTCCCCCCCATTCCAGGGACAGGGACAGCACGGGGTTAGATACAGAGTAAAGCTCCCTCTACACCGTCCCCCCCAGCCCAGGGACAGGGACAGCACGGGGTTAGATACAGAGTAAAGCTCCCTCTACACCGTCCCCCCCCAGCCCAGGGACAGCATGGGGTTAGATACAGAGTAAAGCTCCCTCTACACTGTCCCCCCCATCCCAGGGACAGGGACAGCACGGGGTTAGATACAGAGTAAAGCTCCCTCTACACCGTCCCCCCCCATCCCAGGGACAGACACAGCATGGGGTTAGATACAGAGTAAAGCTCCCTCTACACTGTCCCCCCCATCCCAGGGACAGGGACAGCACGGGGTTAGATACAGAGTAAAGCTCCCTCTACACCGTCCCCCCCCAGCCCAGGGACAGGGACAGCACGGGGTTAGATACAGAGTAAAGCTCCCTCTACACTGTCCCCCCATCCCAGGGACAGGGACAGCACAGGGTTAGATACAGAGTAAAGCTCCCTCTACACTGTCCCTCCATCCCAGGGACAGGGACAGCACGGGGTTAGATACAGAGTAAAGCTCCCTCTACACTGTCCCCCATCCCAGGGACAGGGACAGCACGGGGTTAGATACAGAGTAAAGCTCCCTCTACACTGTCCCCCATCCCAGGGACAGGGACAGCACGGGGTTAGATACAGAGTAAAGCTCCCTCTACACTGTCCCCCATCAAACAGTCCCAGGGACAGCACGGGGTTAGATACAGAGTAAAGCTCCCTCTACACTGTCCCCCCATCCCAGGGACCAGGACAGCACAGGGTTAGATACAGAGTAAAGCTCCCTCTACACTGTCCCTCCATCCCAGGGACAGGGACAGCACGGGGTTAGATACAGAGTAAAGCTCCCTCTACACTGTCCCTCCATCCTAGGGACAGGGACAGCACGGGGTTAGATACAGAGTAAAGCTCCCTCTACACTGTCCTCCCCATCCCAGGGACAGGGACAGCACAGGGTTAGATACAGAGTAAAGCTCCCTCTACACTGTCCCTCCATCCCAGGGACAGCACGGGGTTAGATACAGAGTAAAGCTCCCTCTACACTGTTCCCCCATCCCAGGGACAGGGACAGCACGGGGTCAGATACAGTGTAAAACTGACATAACACTTGTCGAGACACTCCAACCCCTGTAACATTGATGGGGGTGGGGGAGTGGGTCGGGGAGAGACCCAGACGGAACCCTCCCCTCCCCAAAGTGACGCCCAGCTCTCTCGCAGTGAGCTGCTGAAACGTTGCCCGTTCTCCCATTGCACAGGGACTTGTTGGTCATTGCTGGTCCCTTATCCATTTTCCCTGCCTTGTCCCGTGGGTGCCCCTCCTGAGCTGTGCCCCTCCTTACCCTCCATCTGCTGAATACAGAACCCGGGGAGAGTTGCCCGTCTGGGAGACTGGCCCCGAAGAGGTTGTCGGTGCAGACGTCACAGTGGGTTTTACCGGCCCAGCTCCAATACGGCAGGGAGAAATCCTGGTCCCCGGTGATGTTGCGGATCTCGTTCTCCAGGTGGATGGAATGAAGCCGGTGCCAGCTCAGGAAGGACGTGCTGCGGTGCGCAAAGGTCACATTGGAATCCACGCTGACCACCTTGAAGCAGATGTAGTGCATGAAGGCAGCGATGTTGTAGACGCTGGCACGGCGGAAGGTCATGGCAGAGCCGGGTGTGTAACTCCTGCTGGCATAGATGACGTAGCGCTGACTGAGAGTGACCTTCGCCTGGTGCAGCCTTTGCACGAAAAGTCGCTGTTGGGCCAGGGGCAGGGCGGAGATGTCCCGGCGGATGACGATGTGCCTGGCCTGGCACCATGCCCCCCGCCAGCCGTGGGCGCACTCCCCACAGTCGGCGCCACCAAAGTTCCCCCGGCACACGCACAGACGCCTGAAGAAGTAGGTGGGCCACCACAGGCGGAAGTCCCGCGAGTTGCGGTGCACCCTCTCCCGCTCTGCCCGCCTGCTGGACGGCTCAACTCCCTTGTTCCCACTCGGCCATCCCATCACAGTGCCTGGGCTGCTCCAGCAGCTTGGTCAGTGCCAGCCTCTCCCTCAGCGCTGACCCTCCCACAGTGCGGGGCTCCCTCGGTGCTGACCCTCCCACAGTGCGGGGCTCCCTCAGCGCTGACACTCCCACAGAGCGGGGCTCCCTCGGCGCTGACCCTCCCACAGTGCGGGGCTCCCTCGGTGCTGACCCTCCCTCAGTGCGGGGCTCCCTCGGCACTGACCCTCCCACAGTGCGGGGCTCCCTCAGCACTGACCCTCCCACAGTGCGGGGCTCCCTCAGCACTGACCCTCCCACATTGCGGGGCTCCATCGGCACTGACCCTCCCACAGTGCGGGGCTCCCTCGGTGCTGACCCTCCCTCAGTGCAGGGCTCCCTCAGCACTGACCCTCCCACAGTGCGGGGCTCCCTCAGCGCTAACCCTCCCACAGTGCGGGGCTCCCTCAGCGCTGACCCTCCCACAGTGCGGGGCTCCCTCAGCACTGACCCTCCCACAGTGCGGGGCTCCCTCAGCGCTGACCCTCCCACAGCGCGAGGCTCCCTCAGCGCTGACCCTCCCACAGTGCGGGGCTCCCTCAGCGCTGACCCTCCCACAGTGCGGGGCTCCCTCAGCACTGACCCTCCCACAGTGCGGGGCTCCCTCAGCGCTGACCCTCCCACAGTGCGGGGCTCCCTCGGCGCTGACCCTCCCACAGTGCGGGTCTCCCTCAGCACTGACCCTCCCACAGTGCGGGGCTCCCTCGGCGCTGACCCTCCCACAGTGCGGGGCTCCCTCAGCACTGACCCTCCCACAGTGCGGGGCTCCCTCAGCACTGACCCTCCCACAGTGCGGGGCTCCCTCAGCACTGACCCTCCCACAGTGCGGGGCTCCCTCAGCACTGACCCTCCCACAGTGCGGGGCTCCCTCAGCACTGACCCTCCCACAGTGCGGGGCTCCCTCAGCGCTGACCCTCCCACAGTGCGGGGCTCCCTCGGCGCTGACCCTCCCACAGTGCGGGTCTCCCTCAGCACTGACCCTCCCACAGTGCGGGGCTCCCTCGGCGCTGACCCTCTCACAGTGCGGGGCTCCCTCGGTGCTGACCCTCCCACAGTGCGGGGCTCCCTCGGCGCTGACCCTCTCACAGTGCGGGGCTCCCTCGGTGCTGACCCTCCCACAGTGCGGGGCTCCCTCAGCGCTGACCCTCCAACAGTGCGGGGCTCCCTCAGCACTGACCCTCCCACAGTGCGGGGCTCCCTCAGCGCTGACCCTCCCACAGTGCGGGGCTCCCTCAGCACTGACCCTCCCACAGTGCGGGGCTCCCTCAGCACTGACCCTCCCACAGTGCGGGGCTCCCTCAGCACTGACCCTCCCACAGTGCGGGGCTCCCTCAGCACTGACCCTCCCACAGTGCGGGGCTCCCTCAGCACTGACCCTCCCACAGTGCGGGGCTCCCTCAGCGCTGACCCTCCCACAGTGCGGGGCTCCCTCGGCGCTGACCCTCCCACAGTGCGGGTCTCCCTCAGCACTGACCCTCCCACAGTGCGGGGCTCCCTCGGCGCTGACCCTCCCACAGTGCGGGGCTCCCTCAGCACTGACCCTCCCACAGTGCAGGGCTCCCGCAGCACTGACCCTCCCACAGTGCGGGGCTCCCTCAGCACTGACCCTCCCACAGTGCGGGGCTCCCTCAGCACTGACCCTCCCACAGTGCGGGGCTCCCTCGGCGCTGACCCTCCCACAGTGCGGGGCTCCCTCAGCACTGACCCTCCCACAGTGCGGGGCTCCCTCAGCACTGACCCTCCCACAGTGCGGGGCTCCCTCAGCACTGACCCTCCCACAGTGCGGGGCTCCCTCAGCACTGACCCTCCCACAGGGCGGGGCTCCCTCAGCACTGACCCTCCCACAGGGCGGGGCTCCCTCAGCACTGACCCTCCCACAGTGCGGGTCTCCCTCAGCGCTGACCTACCCACAGTGCGGGGCTCCCTCAGCCCTGACCCTCCCACTTTGCGGGGCTCCCTCGGTGCTGACCCTCTCACAGTGGGAGCCCAGTGTCTGTGATGGACGGTGACATTGACCCTGTTCCTGGTGACGGTCGGGTGGGGGCTGCGGGGGTTAACACCTCCCTGTTCCTCCCCCCCGTCCCTGTCCCCAGCAGGAGCCCAGTGTCTGTGCTGGACGGTGACATTGACCCTGTTCCTGGTGACGGTCGGGTGGGGGCTGCGGGGGTTAACACCGCCCTGTCCCTCCCCCCCCGTCCCTGTCCCCAGCAGGAGCCCAGTGTCTGTGCTGGACGGTGACATTGACCCTGTTCCTGGTGACAGTTGGGTGGGGGCTGCGGGGGTTAACACCGCCCTGTCCCACCCCCCTCTCACCCCTGTCCCCAGCAGGAGCCCAGTGTCTGTGCTGGACGGTGACATTGACCCTGTTCCTGGTGACAGTCGGGTGGGGGCTGCGGGGGTTAACACCGCCCTGTCCCACCCTCCCTGTCCCCAGCAGGAACCCAGTGTCTGTGCTGGACGGTGACATTGACCCTGTTCCTGGTGACGGTCGGGTGGGGGCTGCGGGGGTTAACACCTCCCTGTCCCACCCCCCCTGTCCCCAGCAGGAGCCCAGTGTCTGTGCTGGACAGTGACATTGACCCTGTTCCTGGTGACGGTCGGGTGGGGGCTGCGGGGGTTAACACCTCCCACCCCTCCCCCCCGTCCCTTTCCCCAGCAGGAGCCCAGTGTCTGTGCTGGACGGTGACATTGACCCTGTTCCTGGTGACGGTCGGGTGGGGGCTGCGGGGGTTAACACCGCCCTGTCCCACCCTCCCTGTCCCCAGCAGGAGCCCAGTGTCTGTGATGGACGGTGACATTGACCCTGTTCCTGGTGACGGTCGGGTGGGGTCTGCGGGGGTTAACACAGCCCTGTCCCCAGCAGGAGCCCAGTGTCTGTGCTGGACGGTGACATTGACCCTGTTCCTGGTGACGGTCGGGTGGGGGCTGCGGGGGTTAACACAGCCCTGTCCCCAGCAGGAGCCCAGTGTCTGTGCTGGACGGTGACATTGACCCTGTTCCTGGTGACAGTCGGGTGGGGGCTGCGGGGGGTTAACACCGCCCTGTCCCACCCCCCCGTCCCTGTCCCCAGCAGGAGCCCAGTGTCTGTGCTGGACGGTGACATTGACCCTGTTCCTGGTGACGGTCGGGTGGGGGCTGCGGGGGTTAACACAGCCCTGTCCCCAGCAGGAGCCCAGTGTCTGTGCTGGACGGTGACATTGACCCTGTTCCTGGTGACGGTCGGGTGGGGGCTGCGGGGGTTAACACCGCCCTGTCCCACCCCCCCGTCCCTGTCCCCAGCAGGAGCCCAGTGTCTGTGCTGGACGGTGACATTGACCCTGTTCCTGGTGACGGTCGGGTGGGGGCTGCGGGGGTTAACACCGCCCTGTCCCACCCCCCCTGTCCCCAGCAGGAGCCCAGTGTCTGTGCTGGACGGTGACATTGACCCTGTTCCTGGTGACGGTCGGGTGGGGGCTGCGGGGGTTAACACCTCCCTGTCCCACCCCCCTGTCCCCAGCAGGAGCCCAGTGTCTGTGCTGGACGGTGACATTGACCCTGTTCCTGGTGACGGTCGGGTGGGGGCTGCGGGGGTTAACACCGCCCTGTCCCACCCCCCCGTCCCTGTCCCCAGCAGGAGCCCAGTGTCTGTGCTGTACGGTGACATTGACCCTGTTCCTGGTGACGGTCGGGTGGGGGCTGCGGGGGTTAACACCGCCCTGTCCCACTCCCCCTGTCCCCAGCAGGAGCCCAGTGTCTGTGCTGGACGGTGACATTGACCCTGTTCCTGGTGACGGTCGGGTGGGGGCTGCGGGGGTTAACACCGCCCTGTCCCACCCCCCCTGTCCCCAGCAGGAGCCCAGTGTCTGTGCTGGACGGTGACATTGACCCTGTTCCTGGTGACAGTCGGGTGGGGGCTGCGGGGGTTAACACCTCCCTGTCCCACCCCCCCTGTCCCCAGCAGGAGCCCAGTGTCTGTGCTGGACAGTGACATTGACCCTGTTCCTGGTGACGGTCGGGTGGGGGCTGCGGGGGGTTAACACCTCCCTGTCCCTCCAGCCTCCTTGTTCTCCTCCTCAGCTTTCACTGAGTGCCACCCTCCCAGGTCTGTGCCAGCTGTCGTTTTGCCCTGCCCAGCCACTGGGCGTGTGATGTTTACCTGGCTGGTGACCCGTGGCCCAGGTAGAAGGGAGCTGACGTGTTGCTGTGTTTCAGAACAAAGAGCTGCCCCTTTATCTGGGAACGTGGGTCAGGCAGTGTACAGCGTGGCTCACATCTCACACCGAGGGAGCTCGCTGTTCCCTGGACTGATATCTCCCAGGGGCTGCTGTCAGGGAGGCTGTGTGAGTTGACAGTGTGGGTCTCCCAGCCTCTCTCTCCATGTCGAGCATTGGCCTATACCCTCTGAGGACCTGACACACCCTCACAGTCCTTTCCCCAGGGTGGGTTCACCCCTCACCTCTGGACAGTACCACCCCGAACGAGAATGAAAGTTGACCCCTCAGCCTCTCAGGCAGGACTCAGCAAGCTTTCCAACGTAACCCACTTCCCCAGTTTGTTCCCATTAATCACTGCCCCCCCACCCCACACCCCACATCCACTTCCTTGTTGGAACACACCCCTTGAATCTTTTGCATTCTTTCAGGAGTTGAAGGTGGGGCTTAGGTTATGTCGCTTGTATCTGGTGGGGCAGAACATATCCGGAGATTCATGCTGGTGTCTAAGATGTTGTCTGAACGGTAGTGAGCCAGTTTAAATGCCACAGAGAGCTCCATTCCATACTTTACTTCTCCTTCAGGACGCAGTGGGCTCTCAAGGGTTGAACAATCCACTACCAAAGGACTTACTGCAGTATCAGCTGAAGGCTTGAGCTGTTACCAGACAGAGAGAACATCTCAGTGGAGGGGGGAGGCTGACTGTATCTCAAAGATGGAGCCGAGTGGAACTGAACATCTAAATTCCCCTATAGCCACAGTCACAGGGATTTGTCCTTTCCAGACAGGACTGATAGCCTTGCCCACAACCCAGTTAAACTCCCTCCCGCTCCCATTGCCTTACTTCCCCTCCATGTTAGTGTAGGTATGTGACTCTCCCATTCTCTTCCCCTCCATATTAGTGTAGGTATGTGACTCCCCCATTCTCTTCCCCTCCATATTAGTGTAGGTATGTGACTCCCCCATTCTCTTCCCCTCCATATTAGTGTAGGTATGTGACTCCCCCATTCTCTTCCCCTCCATATCAGTGTAGGTATGTGACTCCCCCATTCTCTTTCCCTCCATGTTAGTGTAGGTATGTGACTCCCCATTCTCTTCCCCTCCATATTAGTGTAGGTATGTGACTCCCCCATTCTCTTATCTCCATATTAGTGTAGGTGTGTGACTCCCCCATTCTCTTCCCCTCCATGTTACTGTAGGTATGTGACTCCCCCATTCTCTTTCCCTCCATATTAGTGTAGGTATGTGACTCCCCCATTCTCTTCCCCTCCATATCAGTGTAGGTATGTGACTCCCCCATTCTCTTTCCCTCCATGTTAGTGTAGGTATGTGACTCCCCCATTCTCTTCCCCTCCATATTAGTGTAGGTATGTGACTCCCCCATTCTCTTCCCCTCCATATTAGTGTAGGTATGTGAATCTCCCATTCTCTTCCCCTCCATGTGACTGGAGGTATGTGACTCCCCCATTCTCTTCCCCTCCATGTTACTGTAGGTATGTGACTCCCCCATTCTCTTCCCCTCCATGTTACTGTAGGTATGTGACTCACCCATTCTCTTCCCCTCCATATTAGTGTAGGTATGTGAATCTCCCATTCTCTTCCCCTCCATATTAGTGTAGGTATGTGACTCCCCCATTCTCTTTCCCTCCATGTTAGTGTAGGTATGTGACTCCCCATTCTCTTCCCCTCCATATTAGTGTAGGTGTGTGACTCCCCCATTCTCTTCCCCTTCATGTTACTGTAGGTATGTGACTCCCCCATTCTCTTCCCCTCCATATTAGTGTAGGTATGTGACTCCCCCATTCTCTTCCCCTCCATGTTACTGTAGGTATGTGACTCGCCCATTCTCTTCCCCTCCATATTAGTGTAGGTATGTGACTCCCCATTCTCTTCCCCTCCATGTTAGTGTAGGTATGTGACTCCCCATTCTCTTCCCCTCCATATTAGTGTAGGTATGTGACTCCCCCATTCTCTTCCCCTCCATGTTACTGTAGGTATGTGAATCTCCCATTCTCTTCCCCTCCATATTAGTGTAGGTATGTGACTCCCCCATTCTCTTCCCCTCCATGTTACTGTAGGTATGTGACTCCCCATTCTCTTCCCCTCCATATTAGTGTAGGTATGTGACTCCCCATTCTCTTCCCCTCCATGTTAGTGTAGGTATGTGACTCCCCATTCTCTTCCCCTCCATATTAGTGTAGGTATGTGACTCCCCCATTCTCTTCCCCTCCATGTTACTGTAGGTATGTGAATCTCCCATTCTCTTCCCCTCCATGTTACTGTAGGTATGTGACTCCCCCATTCTCTTCCCCTCCATGTTACTGTAGGTATGTGACTCCCCCATTCTCTTCCCCTCCATATTACTGTAGGTATGTGACTCCCCCATTCTCTTCCCCTCCATATTACTGTAGGTATGTGACTCCCCCATTCTCTTCCCCTCCATGTTAGTGTAGGTATGTGACTCCCCATTCTCTTCCCCTCCATATCAGTGTAGGTATGTGACTCCCCCATTCTCTTCCCCTCCATGTTACTGTAGGTATGTGACTCACCCATTCTCTTCCCCTCCGTATTAGTGTAGGTATGTGACTCCCCCATTCTCTTCCCCTCCATATTAGTGTAGGTATGTGACTCCCCCATTCTCTTCCCCTCCATATTAGTGTAGGTATGTGACTCCCCATTCTCTTCCCCTCCATATTAGTGTAGGTATGTGACTCCCCCATTCTCTTCCCCTCCATATTAGTGTAGGTATGTGACTCCCCCATTCTCTTCCCCTCCATGTTACTGTAGGTATGTGACTCCCCCATTCTCTTCCCCTCCATGTTACTGTAGGTATGTGACTCCCCCATTCTCTTCCCCTCCATGTTACTGTAGGTATGTGACTCCCCCATTCTCTTCCCCTCCATATTAGTGTAGGTATGTGACTCCCCCATTCTCTTCCCCTCCATATTAGTGTAGGTATGTGACTCCCCCATTCTCTTCCCCTCCATATTAGTGTAGGTATGTGACTCCCCCATTCTCTTCTCCTCCATGTTACTGTAGGTATGTGACTCCCCCATTCTCTTCCCCTCCATATTAGTGTAGGTATGTGACTCCCCCATTCTCTTCCCCTCCATGTTACTGTAGGTATGTGACTCCCCCATTCTCTTCCCCTCCATATTAGTGTAGGTATGTGACTCCCCCATTCTCTTCCCCTCCATGTTACTGTAGGTATGTG
The DNA here is from genome assembly GCF_037043375.1 of Chiloscyllium plagiosum. NCBI lineage: Eukaryota > Metazoa > Chordata > Chondrichthyes > Orectolobiformes > Hemiscylliidae > Chiloscyllium > Chiloscyllium plagiosum. Next base: position 49,861,714 of record NW_028270159.1, read on the forward strand.
ACTCCCCCATTCTCTTCCCCTCCATATTAGTGTAGGTATGTGACTCCCCCATTCTCTTCCCCTCCATATTAGTGTAGGTATGTGACTCCCCCATTCTCTTCTCCTCCATGTTACTGTAGGTATGTGACTCCCCCATTCTCTTCCCCTCCATATTAGTGTAGGTATGTGACTCCCCCATTCTCTTCCCCTCCATGTTACTGTAGGTATGTGACTCCCCCATTCTCTTCCCCTCCATATTAGTGTAGGTATGTGACTCCCCCATTCTCTTCCCCTCCATGTTACTGTAGGTATGTGACTCCCCCATTCTCTTCCCCTCCATGTTACTGTAGGTATGTGACTCCCCCATTCTCTTCCCCTCCATATTAGTGTAGGTATGTGACTCCCCCATTCTCTTCCCCTCCATATTAGTGTAGGTATGTGACTCCCCATTCTCTTTCCCTCCATGTTAGTGTAGGTATGTGACTCCCCATTCTCTTCCCCTCCATATTAGTGTAGGTATGTGACTCCCCCATTCTCTTCCCCTCCATGTTACTGTAGGTATGTGATTCACCCATTCTCTTCCCCTCCATGTTACTGTAGGTATGTGACTCCCCCATTCTCTTCCCCTCCATGTTAGTGTAGGTATGTGACTCCCCCATTCTCTTCCCCTCCATATTAGTGTAGGTATGTGACTCCCCCATTCTCTTCCCCTCCATGTTACTGTAGGTATGTGACTCCCCCATTCTCTTCCCCTCCATATTAGTGTAGGTATGTGACTCACCCATTCTCTTCCCCTCCGTATTACTGTAGGTATGTGACTCCCCCATTCTCTTCCCCTCCATATTAGTGTAGGTATGTGACTCCCCCATTCTCTTCCCCTCCATGTTACTGTAGGTATGTGACTCCCCCATTCTCTTCCCCTCCATGTTAGTGTAGGTATGTGACTCCCCCATTCTCTTCCCCTCCATGTTAGTGTAGGTATGTGACTCCCCATTCTCTTCCCCTCCATATTAGTGTAGGTATGTGACTCCCCCATTCTCTTCCCCTCCATATTAGTGTAGGTATGTGACTCCCCCATTCTCTTCCCCTCCATATTAGTGTAGGTATGTGACTCCCCCATTCTCTTCCCCACCATGTTAGTGTAGGTATGTGATTCACCCATTCTCTTCCCCTCCATGTTAGTGTAGGTATGTGACTCCCCCATTCTCTTCCCCTCCATGTGACTGGAGGTATGTGATTCCCCCATTCTCTTCCCCTCCATATTAGTGTAGGTATGTGACTCCCCCATTCTCTTCCCCTCCATGTTAGTGTAGGTATGTGACTCCCCCATTCTCTTCCCCTCCATGTTACTGTAGGTATGTGACTCCCCATTCTCTTCCCCTCCATGTTAGTGTAGGTATGTGACTCCCCCATTCTCTTCCCCTCCATATTAGTGTAGGTATGTGACTCCCCCATTCTCTTCCCCTCCATGTTACTGTAGGTATGTGACTCCCCCATTCTCTTCCCCTCCATATTACTGTAGGTATGTGACTCCCCCATTCTCTTCCCCTCCATGTTAGTGTAGGTATGTGACTCCCCATTCTCTTCCCCTCCATATCAGTGTAGGTATGTGACTCCCCATTCTCTTCCCCTCCATGTTACTGTAGGTATGTGACTCCCCCATTCTCTTCCCCTCCATGTTACTGTAGGTATGTGACTCCCCATTCTCTTCCCCTCCATATTAGTGTAGGTATGTGACTCCCCCATTCTCTTCCCCTCCATGTTACTGTAGGTATGTGACTCCCCCATTCTCTTCCCCTCCATATTAGTGTAGGTATGTGACTCACCCATTCTCTTCCCCTCCGTATTAGTGTAGGTATGTGACTCCCCCATTCTCTTCCCCTCCATATTAGTGTAGGTATGTGACTCCCCCATTCTCTTCCCCTCCATATTAGTGTAGGTATGTGACTCCCCCATTCTCTTCCCCTCCATGTTACTGTAGGTATGTGACTCCCCATTCTCTTCCCCTCCATATTAGTGTAGGTATGTGACTCCCCCATTCTCTTCCCCTCCATATTAGTGTAGGTATGTGACTCCCCATTCTCTTCCCCTCCATATTAGTGTAGGTATGTGACTCCCCCATTCTCTTCCCCTCCATATTAGTGTAGGTATGTGACTCCCCCATTCTCTTCCCCTCCATGTTACTGTAGGTATGTGACTCCCCCATTCTCTTCCCCTCCATGTTACTGTAGGTATGTGACTCCCCCGTTCTCTTCCCCTCCATGTTACTGTAGGTATGTGACTCCCCCATTCTCTTCCCCACCATGTTACTGTAGGTATGTGACTCCCCCATTCTCTTCCCCTCCATATTAGTGTAGGTATGTGACTCCCCCATTCTCTTCCCCTCCATGTTACTGTAGGTATGTGACTCCCCCATTCTCTTCCCCTCCATATTAGTGTAGGTATGTGACTCCCCCATTCTCTTCCCCTCCATGTTACTGTAGGTATGTGACTCCCCCATTCTCTTCCCCTCCACATTAGTGTAGGTATGTGACTCCCCCATTCTCTTCCCCTCCATGTTACTGTAGGTATGTGACTCCCCCATTCTCTTCCCCTCCATGTTACTGTAGGTATGTGACTCCCCCATTCTCTTCCCCTCCATGTTACTGTAGGTATGTGACTCCCCCATTCTCTTCCCCTCCATGTTACTGTAGGTATGTGACTCCCCCATTCTCTTCCCCTCCATGTTACTGTAGGTATGTGACTCCCCCATTCTCTTCCCCTCCATATTAGTGTAGGTATGTGACTCCCCCATTCTCTTCCCCTCCATATTAGTGTAGGTATGTGACTCCCCATTCTCTTCCCCTCCATATTAGTGTAGGTATGTGACTCCCCCATTCTCTTCCCCTCCATGTTACTGTAGGTATGTGACTCCCCCATTCTCTTCCCCTCCATATTAGTGTAGGTATGTGACTCCCCCATTCTCTTCCCCTCCATATTAGTGTAGGTATGTGACTACCCCATTCTCTTCCCCTCCATGTTACTGTAGGTATGTGACTCACCCATTCTCTTCCCCTCCATATTAGTGTAGGTATGTGACTCCCCCATTCTCTTCCCCTCCATATTAGTGTAGGTATGTGACTACCCCATTCTCTTCCCCTCCATGTTACTGTAGGTATGTGACTCACCCATTCTCTTCCCCTCCATATTAGTGTAGGTATGTGACTCCCCCATTCTCTTCCCCTCCATGTTACTGTAGGTATGTGACTCCCCCATTCTCTTCCCCTCCATATTAGTGTAGGTATGTGACTCCCCCATTCTCTTCCCCTCCATGTTACTGTAGGTATGTGACTCACCCATTCTCTTCCCCTCCGTATTAGTGTAGGTATGTGACTCCCCCATTCTCTTCCCCTCCATATTAGTGTAGGTATGTGACTCCCCCATTCTCTTCCCCTCCATATTAGTGTAGGTATGTCACTCCCCCATTCTCTTCCCCTCCATATTAGTGTAGGTATGTGAATCTCCCATTCTCTTCCCCTCCATATTAGTGTAGGTATGTGACTCCCCCATTCTCTTCCCCGCCATATCAGTGTAGGTATGTGACTCCCCATTCTCTTCCCCTCCATGTTACTGTAGGTATGTGACTCGCCCATTCTCTTCCCCTCCATATTAGTGTAGGTATGTGACTCCCCATTCTCTTCCCCTCCATGTTAGTGTAGGTATGTGACTCCCCATTCTCTTCCCCTCCATGTTAGTGTAGGTATGTGACTCCCCCATTCTCTTCCCCTCCATGTTACTGTAGGTATGTGACTCCCCCATTCTCTTCCCCTCCATATTAGTGTAGGTATGTGACTCCCCATTCTCTTCCCCTCCATGTTAGTGTAGGTATGTGACTCCCCATTCTCTTCCCCTCCATATTAGTGTAGGTATGTGACTCCCCCATTCTCTTCCCCTCCATGTTACTGTAGGTATGTGACTCCCCCATTCTCTTCCCCTCCATATTACTGTAGGTATGTGACTCCCCCATTCTCTTCCCCTCCATGTTAGTGTAGGTATGTGACTCCCCATTCTCTTCCCCTCCATATTAGTGTAGGTATGTGACTCCCCATTCTCTTCCCCTCCATGTTACTGTAGGTATGTGACTCCCCCATTCTCTTCCCCTCCATGTTACTGTAGGTATGTGACTCCCCATTCTCTTCCCCTCCATATTAGTGTAGGTATGTGACTCCCCCATTCTCTTCCCCTCCATGTTACTGTAGGTATGTGACTCACCCATTCTCTTCCCCTCCGTATTAGTGTAGGTATGTGACTCCCCCATTCTCTTCCCCTCCATATTAGTGTAGGTATGTGACTCCCCCATTCTCTTCCCCTCCATATTAGTGTAGGTATGTGACTCCCCATTCTCTTCCCCTCCATATTAGTGTAGGTATGTGACTCCCCCATTCTCTTCCCCTCCATATTAGTGTAGGTATGTGACTCCCCCATTCTCTTCCCCTCCATGTTACTGTAGGTATGTGACTCCCCCATTCTCTTCCCCTCCATGTTACTGTAGGTATGTGACTCCCCATTCTCTTCCCCTCCATATTAGTGTAGGTATGTGACTCCCCCATTCTCTTCCCCTCCATATTAGTGTAGGTATGTGACTCCCCATTCTCTTCCCCTCCATATTAGTGTAGGTATGTGACTCCCCCATTCTCTTCCCCTCCATATTAGTGTAGGTATGTGACTCCCCCATTCTCTTCCCCTCCATGTTACTGTAGGTATGTGACTCCCCCATTCTCTTCCCCTCCATGTTACTGTAGGTATGTGACTCCCCATTCTCTTCCCCTCCATGTTACTGTAGGTATGTGACTCCCCCATTCTCTTCCCCTCCATGTTACTGTAGGTATGTGACTCCCCCATTCTCTTCCCCTCCATGTTACTGTAGGTATGTGACTCCCCATTCTCTTCCCCTCCATATTAGTGTAGGTATGTGACTCCCCCATTCTCTTCCCCTCCATGTTACTGTAGGTATGTGACTCCCCCATTCTCTTCCCCTCCATATTAGTGTAGGTATGTGACTCCCCCATTCTCTTCCCCTCCATATTAGTGTAGGTATGTGACTACCCCATTCTCTTCCCCTCCATGTTACTGTAGGTATGTGACTCACCCATTCTCTTCCCCTCCATATTAGTGTAGGTATGTGACTCCCCCATTCTCTTCCCCTCCATGTTACTGTAGGTATGTGACTCCCCCATTCTCTTCCCCTCCATGTTACTGTCGGTATGTGACTCACCCATTCTCTTCCCCTCCGTATTAGTGTAGGTATGTGACTCCCCCATTCTCTTCCCCTCCATATTAGTGTAGGTATGTGACTCCCCCATTCTCTTCCCCTCCATATTAGTGTAGGTATGTCACTCCCCCATTCTCTTCCCCTCCATATTAGTGTAGGTATGTGAATCTCCCATTCTCTTCCCCTCCATGTTACTGTAGGTATGTGACTCCCCCATTCTCTTCCCCTCCATATTAGTGTAGGTATGTGACTCACCCATTCTCTTCCCCTCCATATTACTGTAGGTATGTGACTCCCCCATTCTCTTCCCCTCCATATTAGTGTAGGTATGTCACTCCCCCATTCTCTTCCCCTCCATATTAGTGTAGGTATGTGAATCTCCCATTCTCTTCCCCTCCATATTAGTGTAGGTATGTGACTCCCCCATTCTCTTCCCCTCCATATTAGTGTAGGTATGTGACTCACCCATTCTCTTCCCCTCCATGTTACTGTAGGTATGTGACTCCCCCATTCTCTTCCCCTCCATATTAGTGTAGGTATGTGACTCCCCCATTCTCTTCCCCTCCATGTTACTGTAGGTATGTGACTCACCCATTCTCTTCCCCTCCGTATTAGTGTAGGTATGTGACTCCCCCATTCTCTTCCCCTCCATATTAGTGTAGGTATGTGACTCCCCCATTCTCTTCCCCTCCATATTAGTGTAGGTATGTGACTCCCCCATTCTCTTCCCCTCCATATTAGTGTAGGTATGTGACTCCCCCATTCTCTTCCCCACCATGTTACTGTAGGTATGTGACTCCCCCATTCTCTTCCCCTCCATGTTACTGTAGGTATGTGACTCCCCCATTCTCTTCCCCTCCATGTTACTGTAGGTATGTGACTCCCCCATTCTCTTCCCCTCCATGTTAGTGTAGGTATGTGACTCCCCATTCTCTTCCCCTCCATATTAGTGTAGGTATGTGACTCCCCATTCTCTTCCCCTCCATATTAGTGTAGGTATGTGACTCCCCCATTCTCTTCCCCTCCATATTAGTGTAGGTATGTGACTCCCCATTCTCTTCCCCTCCATGTTACTGTAGGTATGTGACTCCCCCATTCTCTTCCCCTCCGTATTAGTGTAGGTATGTGACTCCCCCATTCTCTTCCTCTCCATGTTACTGTAGGTATGTGACTCCCCCATTCTCTTATCTCCATATTAGTGTAGGTATGTGACTCCCCCATTCTCTTCCCCTCCATATTAGTGTAGGTATGTGACTCCCCCATTCTCTTCCCCTCCATATTAGTGTAGGTATGTGACTCCCCCATTCTCTTCCCCTCCATATTAGTGTAGGTATGTGACTCCCCCATTCTCTTCTCCTCCATGTTACTGTAGGTATGTGAGTCCCCCATTCTCTTCCCCTCCATGTTACTGTAGGTATGTGACTCCCCCATTCTCTTCCCCTCCATATTAGTGTAGGTATGTGAATCTCCCATTCTCTTATCTCCATATTAGTGTAGGTATGTGACTCCCCCATTCTCTTATCTCCATATTAGTGTAGGTATGTGACTCCCCCATTCTCTTCCCCTCCATATTAGTGTAGGTATGTGAATCTCCCATTCTCTTATCTCCATATTAGTGTCGGTATGTGACTCCCCCATTCTCTTCCCCTCCATATTAGTGGAGGTATGTGACTCCCCCATTCTCTTCCCCTCCATATTAGTGTAGGTATGTGACTCCCCCATTCTCTTCCCCTCCATATTAGTGTAGGTATGTGAATCTCCCATTCTCTTATCTCCATATTAGTGTAGGTATGTGACTCCCCCATTCTCTTCCCCTCTATGTTACTGTAGGTATGTGAATCTCCCATTCTCTTATCTCCATATTAGTGTAGGTATGTGACTCCCCCATTCTCTTCCCCTCCATATTACTGTAGGTATGTGAATCTCCCATTCTCTTATCTCCATATTAGTGTAGGTATGTGACTCCCCCATTCTCTTCCCCTCCATATTAGTGTAGGTATGTGACTCCCCCATTCTCTTCCCCTCCATATTAGTGTAGGTATGTGACTCCCCCATTCTCTTCCCCTCCATATTAGTGTAGGTATGTGACTCCCCATTCTCTTATCTGCATATTAGTGTAGGTATGTGAATCTCCCATTCTCTTATCTCCATATTAGTGTAGGTATGTGACTCCCCCATTCTCTTCCCCTCCATATTACTGTAGGTATGTGAATCTCCCATTCTCTTATCTCCATATTAGTGTAGGTATGTGACTCCCCCATTCTCTTCCCCTCCATGTTACTGTAGGTATGTGACTCCCCCATTCTCTTCCCCTCTATGTTACTGTAGGTATGTGAATCTCCCATTCTCTTCCCCTCCATGTTACTGTAGGTATGTGACTCCCCCATTCTCTTCCCCTCCATATTAGTGTAGGTATGTGACTCCCCCATTCTCTTCCCCTCCATGTTACTGTAGGTATGTGACTCCCCCATTCTCTTCCCCTCCATATTAGTGTAGGTATGTGACTCCCCCATTCTCTTCCCCTCCATATTAGTGTAGGTATGTGAATCTCCCATTCTCTTATCTCCATATTAGTGTAGGTATGTGACTCCCCCATTCTCTTCCCCTCCATGTTACTGTAGGTATGTGACTCCCCCATTCTCTTCCCCTCTATGTTACTGTAGGTATGTGAATCTCCCATTCTCTTATCTCCATATTAGTGTAGGTATGTGACTCCCCATTCTCTTCCCCTCCATATTAGTGTAGGTATGTGACTCCCCCATTCTCTTCCCCTCCATGTTACTGTAGGGATGTGATTCACCCATTCTCTTCCCCTCCATATTAGTGTAGGTATGTGACTCCCCCATTCTCTTCCCCTCCATATTAGTGTAGGTATGTGATTCACCCATTCTCTTCCCCTCCATGTTACTGTAGGTATGTGATTCCCCCATTCTCTTCCCCTCCATATTAGTGTAGGTATGTGACTCCCCCATTCTCTTCCCCTCCATATTAGTGTAGGTATGTGACTCCCCCATTCTCTTCCCCTCCATGTGACTGGAGGTATGTGATTCCCCCATTCTCTTCCCCTCCATATTAGTGTAGGTATGTGACTCCCCCATTCTCTTCCCCTCCATGTTAGTGTAGGTATGTGACTCCCCCATTCTCTTCCCCTCCATGTTACTGTAGGTATGTGACTCCCCCATTCTCTTTCCCTCCATGTTAGTGTAGGTATGTGACTCCCCATTCTCTTCCCCTCCATATTAGTGTAGGTATGTGACTCCCCCATTCTCTTCCCCTCCATGTTACTGTAGGTATGTGACTCGCCCATTCTCTTCCCCTCCATGTTAGTGTAGGTATGTGACTCCCCATTCTCTTCCCCTCCATATTACTGTAGGTATGTGACTCGCCCATTCTCTTCCCCTCCATATTAGTGTAGGTATGTGACTCCCCATTCTCTTCCCCTCCATGTTAGTGTAGGTATGTGACTCCCCATTCTCTTCCCCTCCATGTTACTGTAGGTATGTGACTCGCCCATTCTCTTCCCCTCCATATTAGTGTAGGTATGTGACTCCCCATTCTCTTCCCCTCCATGTTAGTGTAGGTATGTGACTCCCCATTCTCTTCCCCTCCATATTAGTGTAGGTATGTGACTCCCCCATTCTCTTCCCCTCCATGTTACTGTAGGTATGTGACTCCCCCATTCTCTTCCCCTCCATATTACTGTAGGTATGTGACTCCCCCATTCTCTTCCCCTCCATGTTAGTGTAGGTATGTGACTCCCCATTCTCTTCCCCTCCATATCAGTGTAGGTATGTGACTCCCCATTCTCTTCCCCTCCATGTTACTGTAGGTATGTGACTCCCCCATTCTCTTCCCCTCCATGTTACTGTAGGTATGTGACTCCCCCATTCTCTTCCCCTACATGTTACTGTAGGTATGTGACTCACCCATTCTCTTCCCCTCCATATTAGTGTAGGTATGTGACTCCCCCATTCTCTTCCCCTACATGTTACTGTAGGTATGTGACTCACCCATTCTCTTCCCCTCCATATTAGTGTAGGTATGTGACTCCCCCATTCTCTTATCTCCATATTAGTGTAGGTATGTGACTCCCCCATTCTCTACCCCTCCATGTTAGTGTAGGTATGTGACTCCCCCATTCTCTTCCCCTCCATATTAGTGTAGGTATGTGAATCTCCCCCATTCTCTTCCCCTCCATATTAGTGTAGGTATGTGACTCCCCCATTCTCTTCCCCTCCATGTTACTGTAGGTATGTGACTCCCCCATTCTCTTCCCCTCCATATTACTGTAGGTATGTGACTCCCCCATTCTCTTCCCCTCCATGTTAGTGTAGGTATGTGACTCCCCATTCTCTTCCCCTCCATATCAGTGTAGGTATGTGACTCCCCATTCTCTTCCCCTCCATGTTACTGTAGGTATGTGACTCCCCCATTCTCTTCCCCTCCATGTTACTGTAGGTATGTGACTCCCCATTCTCTTCCCCTCCATATTAGTGTAGGTATGTGACTCCCCCATTCTCTTCCCCTCCATGTTACTGTAGGTATGTGACTCACCCATTCTCTTCCCCTCCGTATTAGTGTAGGTATGTGACTCCCCCATTCTCTTCCCCTCCATATTAGTGTAGGTATGTGACTCCCCCATTCTCTTCCCCTCCATATTAGTGTAGGTATGTGACTCCCCATTCTCTTCCCCTCCATATTAGTGTAGGTATGTGACTCCCCCATTCTCTTCCCCTCCATATTAGTGTAGGTATGTGACTCCCCCATTCTCTTCCCCTCCATGTTACTGTAGGTATGTGACTCCCCATTCTCTTCCCCTCCATATTAGTGTAGGTATGTGACTCCCCCATTCTCTTCCCCTCCATATTAGTGTAGGTATGTGACTCCCCATTCTCTTCCCCTCCATATTAGTGTAGGTATGTGACTCCCCCATTCTCTTCCCCTCCATATTAGTGTAGGTATGTGACTCCCCCATTCTCTTCCCCTCCATGTTACTGTAGGTATGTGACTCCCCCATTCTCTTCCCCCCCCATATTAGTGTAGGTATGTGACTCCCCCATTCTCTTCCCCTCCATATTAGTGTAGGTATGTGACTCCCCATTCTCTTCCCCTCCATATTAGTGTAGGTATGTGACTCCCCCATTCTCTTCCCCTCCATATTAGTGTAGGTATGTGACTCCCCCATTCTCTTCCCCTCCATGTTACTGTAGGTATGTGACTCCCCCATTCTCTTCCCCTCCATGTTACTGTAGGTATGTGACTCCCCCATTCTCTTCCCCTCCATGTTACTGTAGGTATGTGACTCCCCCATTCTCTTCCCCTCCATGTTACTGTAGGTATGTGACTCCCCATTCTCTTCCCCTCCATATTAGTGTAGGTATGTGACTCCCCCATTCTCTTCCCCTCCATGTTACTGTAGGTATGTGACTCCCCCATTCTCTTCCCCTCCATATTAGTGTAGGTATGTGACTCCCCCATTCTCTTCCCCTCCATATTAGTGTAGGTATGTGACTACCCCATTCTCTTCCCCTCCATGTTACTGTAGGTATGTGACTCACCCATTCTCTTCCCCTCCATATTAGTGTAGGTATGTGACTCCCCCATTCTCTTCCCCTCCATATTAGTGTAGGTATGTGACTCCCCATTCTCTTCCCCTCCATGTTACTGTAGGTATGTGACTCACCCATTCTCTTCCCCTCCATATTAGTGTAGGTATGTGACTACCCCATTCTCTTCCCCTCCATGTTACTGTAGGTATGTGACTCACCCATTCTCTTCCCCTCCATATTAGTGTAGGTATGTGACTCCCCCATTCTCTTCCCCTCCATGTTACTGTAGGTATGTGACTCCCCCATTCTCTTCCCCTCCATATTAGTGTAGGTATGTGACTCCCCCATTCTCTTCCCCTCCATGTTACTGTAGGTATGTGACTCACCCATTCTCTTCCCCTCCGTATTAGTGTAGGTATGTGACTCCCCCATTCTCTTCCCCTCCATATTAGTGTAGGTATGTGACTCCCCCATTCTCTTCCCCTCCATATTAGTGTAGGTATGTCACTCCCCCATTCTCTTCCCCTCCATATTAGTGTAGGTATGTGAATCTCCCATTCTCTTCCCCTCCATATTAGTGTAGGTATGTGACTCCCCCATTCTCTTCCCCGCCATATCAGTGTAGGTATGTGACTCCCCCATTCTCTTCCCCTCCATGTTACTGTAGGTATGTGACTCCCCATTCTCTTCCCCTCCATGTTACTGTAGGTATGTGACTCGCCCATTCTCTTCCCCTCCATATTAGTGTAGGTATGTGACTCCCCATTCTCTTCCCCTCCATGTTAGTGTAGGTATGTGACTCCCCATTCTCTTCCCCTCCATATTAGTGTAGGTATGTGACTCCCCCATTCTCTTCCCCTCCATGTTACTGTAGGTATGTGACTCACCCATTCTCTTCCCCTCCATATTAGTGTAGGTATGTGACTCCCCCATTCTCTTCCCCTCCATGTTACTGTAGGTATGTGACTCCCCCATTCTCTTCCCCTCCATATTACTGTAGGTATGTGACTCCCCCATTCTCTTCCCCTCCATGTTAGTGTAGGTATGTGACTCCCCATTCTCTTCCCCTCCATATTAGTGTAGGTATGTGACTCCCCATTCTCTTCCCCTCCATGTTACTGTAGGTATGTGACTCCCCCATTCTCTTCCCCTCCATGTTACTGTAGGTATGTGACTCCCCATTCTCTTCCCCTCCATATTAGTGTAGGTATGTGACTCCCCCATTCTCTTCCCCTCCATGTTACTGTAGGTATGTGACTGACCCATTCTCTTCCCCTCCGTATTAGTGTAGGTATGTGACTCCCCCATTCTCTTCCCCTCCATATTAGTGTAGGTATCTGACTCCCCCATTCTCTTCCCCTCCATATTAGTGTAGGTATGTGACTCCCCATTCTCTTCCCCTCCATATTAGTGTAGGTATGTGACTCCCCCATTCTCTTCCCCTCCATATTATTGTAGGTATGTGACTCCCCCATTCTCTTCCCCTCCATGTTACTGTAGGTATGTGACTCCCCCATTCTCTTCCCCTCCATGTTACTGTAGGTATGTGACTCACCCATTCTCTTCCCCTCCATATTAGTGTAGGTATGTGACTCCCCCATTCTCTTCCCCTCCATATTATTGTAGGTATGTGACTCCCCCATTCTCTTCCCCTCCATATTACTGTAGGTATGTGACTCCCCCATTCTCTTCCCCACCATATTAGTGTAGGTATGTGACTCCCCATTCTCTTCCCCTCCATATTAGTGTAGGTATGTGACTCCCCCATTCTCTTCCCCTCCATATTAGTGTAGGTATGTGACTCCCCATTCTCTTCCCCTCCATATTAGTGTAGGTATGTGACTCCCCCATTCTCTTCCCCTCCATATTAGTGTAGGTATGTGACTCCCCCATTCTCTTCCCCTCCATGTTACTGTAGGTATGTGACTCCCCCATTCTCTTCCCCTCCATGTTACTGTAGGTATGTGACTCCCCATTCTCTTCCCCTCCATGTTACTGTAGGTATGTGACTCCCCCATTCTCTTCCCCTCCATGTTACTGTAGGTATGTGACTCCCCCATTCTCTTCCCCTCCATGTTACTGTAGGTATGTGACTCCCCCATTCTCTTCCCCTCCATGTTAGTGTAGGTATGTGACTCCCCCATTCTCTTCCCCTCCATATTAGTGTAGGTATGTGACTACCCCATTCTCTTCCCCTCCATGTTACTGTAGGTATGTGACTCCCACATTCTCTTCCCCTCCATATTAGTGTAGGTATGTGACTCCCCCATTCTCTTCCCCTCCATATTAGTGTAGGTATGTGACTACCCCATTCTCTTCCCCTCCATGTTACTGTAGGTATGTGACTCACCCATTCTCTTCCCCTCCATATTAGTGTAGGTATGTGACTCCCCCATTCTCTTCCCCTCCATGTTACTGTAGGTATGTGACTCCCCCATTCTCTTCCCCTCCATGTTACTGTAGGTATGTGACTCACCCATTCTCTTCCCCTCCGTATTAGTGTAGGTATGTGACTCCCCCATTCTCTTCCCCTCCATATTAGTGTAGGTATGTGACTCCCCCATTCTCTTCCCCTCCATATTAGTGTAGGTATGTCACTCCCCCATTCTCTTCCCCTCCATATTAGTGTAGGTATGTGAATCTCCCATTCTCTTCCCCTCCATGTTACTGTAGGTATGTGACTCCCCCATTCTCTTCCCCTCCATGTTACTGTAGGTATGTGACTCCCCCATTCTCTTATCTCCATATTAGTGTAGGTATGTGACTCCCCCATTCTCTTCCCCTCCATATTAGTGTAGGTATGTGACTCCCCCATTCTCTTCCCCTCCATATTAGTGTAGGTATGTGACTCCCCCATTCTCTTATCTCCATATTAGTGTAGGTATGTGACTCACCCATTCTCTTCCCCTCCATATTACTGTAGGTATGTGACTCCCCCATTCTCTTCCCCTCCATATTAGTGTAGGTATGTCACTCCCCCATTCTCTTCCCCTCCATATTAGTGTAGGTATGTGAATCTCCCATTCTCTTCCCCTCCATATTAGTGTAGGTATGTGACTCCCCCATTCTCTTCCCCTCCATATTAGTGTAGGTATGTGACTCACCCATTCTCTTCCCCTCCATGTTACTGTAGGTATGTGACTCCCCCATTCTCTTCCCCTCCGTATTAGTGTAGGTATGTGACTCCCCCATTCTCTTCCCCTCCATGTTACTGTAGGTATGTGACTCCCCCATTCTCTTATCTCCATATTAGTGTAGGTATGTGACTCCCCCATTCTCTTCCCCTCCATATTAGTGTAGGTATGTGACTCCCCCATTCTCTTCTCCTCCATGTTACTGTAGGTATGTGAGTCCCCCATTCTCTTCCCCTCCATGTTACTGTAGGTATGTGACTCCCCCATTCTCTTCCCCTCCATATTAGTGTAGGTATGTGACTCCCCCATTCTCTTCTCCTCCATGTTACTGTAGGTATGTGAGTCCCCCATTCTCTTCCCCTCCATGTTACTGTAGGTATGTGACTCCCCCATTCTCTTCCTCTCCATGTTACTGTAGGTATGTGACTCCCCCATTCTCTTATCTCCATATTAGTGTAGGTATGTGACTCCCCCATTCTCTTCCCCTCCATATTAGTGTAGGTATGTGACTCCCCCATTCTCTTCTCCTCCATGTTACTGTAGGTATGTGAGTCCCCCATTCTCTTCCCCTCCATGTTACTGTAGGTATGTGACTCCCCCATTCTCTTCCCCTCCATATTAGTGTAGGTATGTGAATCTCCCATTCTCTTATCTCCATATTAGTGTAGGTATGTGACTCCCCCATTCTCTTATCTCCATATTAGTGTAGGTATGTGACTCCCCCATTCTCTTCCCCTCCATATTAGTGTAGGTATGTGAATCTCCCATTCTCTTATCTCCATATTAGTGTCGGTATGTGACTCCCCCATTCTCTTCCCCTCCATATTAGTGGAGGTATGTGACTCCCCCATTCTCTTCCCCTCCATATTAGTGTAGGTATGTGACTCCCCCATTCTCTTCCCCTCCATATTAGTGTAGGTATGTGAATCTCCCATTCTCTTATCTCCATATTAGTGTAGGTATGTGACTCCCCCATTCTCTTCCCCTCTATGTTACTGTAGGTATGTGAATCTCCCATTCTCTTATCTCCATATTAGTGTAGGTATGTGACTCCCCCATTCTCTTCCCCTCCATATTACTGTAGGTATGTGAATCTCCCATTCTCTTATCTCCATATTAGTGTAGGTATGTGACTCCCCCATTCTCTTCCCCTCCATATTAGTGTAGGTATGTGACTCCCCCATTCTCTTCCCCTCCATATTAGTGTAGGTATGTGACTCCCCCATTCTCTTCCCCTCCATATTAGTGTAGGTATGTGACTCCCCATTCTCTTATCTGCATATTAGTGTAGGTATGTGAATCTCCCATTCTCTTATCTCCATATTACTGTAGGTATGTGACTCCCCCATTCTCTTCCCCTCCATATTAGTGTAGGTATGTGACTCCCCCATTCTCTTCCCCTCCATATTAGTGTAGGTATGTGAATCTCCCATTCTCTTATCTCCATATTAGTGTAGGTATGTGACTCCCCCATTCTCTTCCCCTCCATGTTACTGTAGGTATGTGACTCCCCCATTCTCTTCCCCTCTATGTTACTGTAGGTATGTGAATCTCCCATTCTCTTATCTCCATATTAGTGTAGGTATGTGACTCCCCCATTCTCTTCCCCTCCATATTAGTGTAGGTATGTGACTCCCCCATTCTCTTCCCCTCCATATTAGTGTAGGTATGTGAATCTCCCATTCTCTTATCTCCATATTAGTGTAGGTATGTGACTCCCCCATTCTCTTCCCCTCCATATTAGTGTAGGTATGTGACTCCCCCATTCTCTTCCCCTCTATGTTACTGTAGGTATGTGAATCTCCCATTCTCTTATCTCCATATTAGTGTAGGTATGTGACTCCCCCATTCTCTTCCCCTCCATATTAGTGTAGGTATGTGACTCCCCCATTCTCTTCCCCTCCATATTAGTGTAGGTATGTGAATCTCCCATTCTCTTATCTCCATATTAGTGTAGGTATGTGACTCCCCCATTCTCTTCCCCTCCATATTAGTGTAGGTATGTGACTCCCCCATTCTCTTCCCCTCCATGTTACTGTAGGTATGTGACTCCCCCATTCTCTTCCCCTCTATGTTACTGTAGGTATGTGAATCTCCCATTCTCTTATCTCCATATTAGTGTAGGTATGTGACTCCCCCATTCTCTTCCCCTCCATATTAGTGTAGGTATGTGACTCCCCCATTCTCTTCCCCTCCATATTAGTGTAGGTATGTGAATCTCCCATTCTCTTATCTCCATATTAGTGTAGGTATGTGACTCCCCCATTCTCTTCCCCTCCATATTAGTGTAGGTATGTGACTCCCCCATTCTCTTCCCCTCTATGTTACTGTAGGTATGTGAATCTCCCATTCTCTTATCTCCATATTAGTGTAGGTATGTGACTCCCCCATTCTCTTCCCCTCCATATTAGTGTAGGTATGTGACTCCCCCATTCTCTTCCCCTCCATATTAGTGTAGGTATGTGAATCTCCCATTCTCTTATCTCCATATTAGTGTAGGTATGTGACTCCCCCATTCTCTTCCCCTCCATATTAGTGTAGGTATGTGACTCCCCCATTCTCTTCCCCTCTATGTTACTGTAGGTATGTGAATCTCCCATTCTCTTATCTCCATATTAGTGTAGGTATGTGACTCCCCCATTCTCTTCCCCTCCATATTAGTGTAGGTATGTGACTCCCCCATTCTCTTCCCCTCCATGTTACTGTAGGTATGTGACTCCCCCATTCTCTTCCCCTCCATATCAGTGTAGGTATGTGACTCCCCCATTCTCTTCCCCTCCATATTAGTGTAGATGTGTGACTCCCCCATTCTCTTCCCCTCCATATCAGTGTAGGTATGTGACTCCCCCATTCTCTTCCCCTCCATATTAGTGTAGATGTGTGACTCCCCCATTCTCTTCCCCTCCATATTAGTGTAGGTATGTGACTCCCCCATTCTCTTCCCCTCCATGTTACTGTAGGTATGTGACTCCCCCATTCTCTTCCCCTCCATGTTACTGTAGGTATGTGACTCCCCATTCTCTTCCCCTCCATATTAGTGTAGGTATGTGACTCCCCCATTCTCTTCCCCTCCATATTACTGTAGGTATGTGAATCTCCCATTCTCTTATCTCCATATTAGTGTAGGTATGTGACTCCCCCATTCTCTTCCCCTCCATGTTACTGTAGGTATGTGACTCCCCCATTCTCTTCCCCTCCATGTTAGTGTAGGTATGTGACTCCCCCATTCTCTTCCCCTCCATGTTACTGTAGGTATGTGACTCCCCCATTCTCTTCCCCTCCATATTAGTGTAGGTATGTGACTCCCCCATTCTCTTCCCCTCCATATTAGTGTAGGTATGTGAATCTCCCATTCTCTTATCTCCATATTAGTGTAGGTATGTGACTCCCCCATTCTCTTCCCCTCCATATTAGTGTAGGTATGTGAATCTCCCATTCTCTTATCTCCATATTAGTGTAGGTATGTGACTCCCCCATTCTCTTCCCCTCCATATTAGTGTAGGTATGTGACTCCCCCATTCTCTTCCCCTCCATATTAGTGTAGGTATGTGAATCTCCCATTCTCTTATCTCCATATTAGTGTAGGTATGTGACTCCCCCATTCTCTTCCCCTCCGTATTAGTGTAGGTATGTGAATCTCCCATTCTCTTATCTCCATATTAGTGTAGGTATGTGACTCCCCCATTCTCTTCCCCTCCATATTAGTGTAGGTATGTGACTCCCCATTCTCTTATCTCCATATTAGTGTAGGTATGTGACTCCCCCATTCTCTTCCCCTCCATGTTAGTGTAGGTATGTGACTCCCCCATTCTCTTCCCCTCCATATTAGTGTAGGTATATGACTCCCCCATTCTCTTCCCCTCCATATTAGTGTAGGTATGTGACTCCCCCATTCTCTTCCCCTCCATATTAGTGTAGGTATGTGACTCCCCCATTCTCTTCCCCTCCATATTAGTGTAGGTATGTGACTCCCCCATTCTCTTCCCCTCCATATTAGTGTAGGTATATGACTCCCCCATTCTCTTCCCCTCCATATTAGTGTAGGTATGTGACTCCCCCATTCTCTTCCCCTCCATATTAGTGTAGGTATGTGACTCCCCCATTCTCTTCCCCTCCATGTTAGTGTAGGTATGTGACTCCCCCATTCTCTTCCCCTCCATATTAGTGTAGGTATGTGACTCCCCCATTCTCTTCCCCTCTATGTTACTGTAGGTATGTGAATCTCCCATTCTCTTATCTCCATATTAGTGTAGGTATGTGACTCCCCCATTCTCTTCCCCTCCATGTTAGTGTAGGTATGTGACTCCCCCATTCTCTTCCCCTCCATGTTAGTGTAGGTATGTGACTCCCCCATTCTCTTCCCCTCCATGTTAGTGTAGGTATGTGACTCCCCCATTCTCTTCCCCTCCATGTTACTGTAGGTATGTGAATCTCCCATTCTCTTATCTCCATATTAGTGTAGGTATGTGACTCCCCCATTCTCTTCCCCTCCATGTTAGTGTAGGTATGTGACTCCCCCATTCTCTTCCCCTCCATGTTAGTGTAGGTATGTGACTCCCCCATTCTCTTCCCCTCCATGTTACTGTAGGTATGTGACTCCCCCATTCTCTTCCCCTCCATGTTACTGTATGTATGTGACTCCCCCATTCTCTTCCCCTCCATGTTAGTGTAGGTATGTGACTCCCCCATTCTCTTCCCCTCCATGTTACTGTAGGTATGTGACTCCCCCATTCTCTTCCCCTCCATGTTAGTGTAGGTATGTGACTCCCCCATTCTCTTCCCCTCCATATTAGTGTAGGTATGTGACTCCCCCATTCTCTTCCCCTCCATATTACTGTAGGTATGTGAATCTCCCATTCTCTTATCTCCATATTAGTGTAGGTATGTGACTCCCCCATTCTCTTCCCCTCCATATTAGTGTAGGTATGTGACTCCCCCATTCTCTTCCCCTCCATATTACTGTAGGTATGTGAATCTCCCATTCTCTTATCTCCATATTAGTGTAGGTATGTGACTCCCCCATTCTCTTCCCCTCCATATTAGTGTAGGTATGTGACTCCCCCATTCTCTTCCCCTCCATATTAGTGTAGGTATGTGAATCTCCCATTCTCTTATCTCCATATTAGTGTAGGTATGTGACTCCCCCATTCTCTTCCCCTCCATATTAGTGTAGGTATGTGACTCCCCCATTCTCTTCCCCTCCATATTAGTGTAGGTATGTGACTCCCCCATTCTCTTCCCCTCCATATTAGTGTAGGTATGTGACTCCCCCATTCTCTTCCCCTCCATATTAGTGTAGGTATGTGACTCCCCCATTCTCTTCCCCTCCATATTAGTGTAGGTATGTGAATCCCCCATTCTCTTCCCCTCCATATTAGTGTAGGTATGTGACTCCCCCATTCTCTTCCCCTCCATATTAGTGTAGGTATGTGACTCCCCCATTCTCTTCCCCTCCATATTAGTGTAGGTATGTGACTCCCCCATTCTCTTCCCCTCTATGTTACTGTAGGTATGTGAATCTCCCATTCTCTTATCTCCATATTAGTGTAGGTATGTGAATCTCCCATTCTCTTCCCCTCCATATTAGTGTAGGTATGTGACTCCATCATTTCTTTGCCTCCATTTTAGCGTAGCTTTGTGAATCCCCTATTTCCAGCAGGCAAAACCCTTCTGTCTTAATCTCTTCCCATCCACAGATAACTATGAAGAATACTGATCACTTTCTGTAATCCATTCACACGTTTTCACAGGACATCAACTTCCATCAGGCTTTGTAAATTCATAATGACCTAATTTAACTATGTGATGACGATCGTCCATGTGATTGATAAATATTTTGTTTAGTTTCTATAAAATAATCTTGTCTCTGTGTGTAGGGCAGAGCTTTGTGGATATGTGTCACCAAAAGGAGAGACACAGCTGCTTTGGGGACACTTGGAATCTCTCGCCGGCAGTCCGATGATAAAGCTCCTGCTGTTGTCCAGAAACCTTGTGGAACAAAGTGGACATCAACTGTAGGATTTGTTGAGTGTGACTCTGTCAGGCCATCCCTGGATAGCCCTCTGTTATCCTGGCAGGGAGCTCCCCTGGATGGTAGTGAGGAGGACTTGGCAGGGTGGACAGGGCTGTTTCTGCCATTGTCGTCTCCTGTACCCCGGTCAGTGCCAGCTCGTCCGCCTGCTGTCATTTCTTTGACGCAAACTCTGGAGCAAACGAGGAGTTTGCTCGGCCATTTCCGGAACCTTCAATTAAATTCAAACTCCGTGGCCCACCCACCAACCCTACGTCAGATCGGGGCGTTACTGCATCCTCATCTCTCACCTCACATTCTTCTGCTGATCGCCTTTTTTAACCTTCGCTCCATCCGGCTCCCACAGCCTCTCGGCCCTGGAACGCTGTCTGCTGACCTCAAACACCTCGATGTAATCCTCCTTCTCCACTCGGAGGAGATCCCTTCCAGAATGCTGTGAGGGGTGGGGTGGAGGGAGGGATTGTCCGAGGGGGAAAGTTCGAGGGCAGTGGGCCAATATCTCCTGGTGTTTCGGAGATAGGGAAGGGATCTGATTGAAACGTCTTCAGTTCTGAATGGGGCAGGGGGTTGACGGGAGATAGACGGGCCCTTTTTTTAAAATATTCTCCCGAATATTTGGTTGCGTGCTAAAACAGGAAAAGGACGTGTTTCCAACAAAAAAAAACCTGCGATTGGAGGAACGAAGCAGCACTATTTAATAACGTGGCGCCTGTTCCTCATTGTGAGTGTGGTTTACACAGCTGTCTGTGCAGGCAGTGGCGGAGGTAACTCCAGACAAACTGGGGCTGGAACGAGGGACTGTGGGGGGGGGTTACCAATGGAGGTTCAACCGACAACTGGGAGCTGATTGGTTTGTGTGGACTGTCGATGACTACAGCCCCCCTGCCTGCTAACAGCGATGTGATTGGCTGCAAGGCAGCGTGTGGGTGTGGACATTAGGTCCAGAAGCCATTGGATCTTCAGAAATGAAGATGCTGTCCTCTTTGGAGCAGGAAGAGAGCCAGTTTGTTTACCCCCCCCCCCCCCCCCCCCCCCCCCCCCCCCGCCATCTGCTGCCATAAGCTGTGGTTGTTCACTGATTAGTCAGAGACTTCACAAGTTGTGAATCAGTTGCTCTATGCAGAGGTTATGTTACAGCTGTACGAGGTGCTGGTGAGGCTACATCTGGAGTACTGCGTACAGTTCTGGTCTCCGTACTTGAGAAAGGGTGTACTGGCACTGGAGGGGGTGCAGAGGAGGTTCACTAGGTTGACCCTGGAGTTGAGGGGCTTGGCTTATGAGAAGAGACAGAGTCGATTGAGATGATATTCATTGGAGTTCAGAAGATCTTATAGAAACATATCAAATGATGACGGGAATGGGTCAGATGGAAGTGGAGAGGATGTTTTCTCTGCCAGGTGAGACTAGGACAAGGCCGCATAACCTCAAGGTTAGAGGGAGCAGGTTTCAGACTGAATTGAGAAGGAGCGTCTTCACCCAGAGGCTTGTGAAGCGATGGAATTCCCTGCCCAGGGAAGTAGTTGCCGCCACTTCAGGAGACGTTTTGAAATCAAAGGGAGATTTGTTTTGAACAGTAAAGGAATGAAGGGATACGGTGAGAGCTGAGTCCGTGATAAGATCAGCCCTGGTCTTATTGAACGGCAGGGCCGGCTCACTGAGGGAGCCAGACGGCCCACTCCTGCTCCTGGTTCAGATGTTCCTGCAGGTGAGTGAAGGGACCTGGGGAAGGGTGATGACGGTGCAGCAGATCATGGACAATCCACTCAGTGATCCCTGTGGGCAGGGGCGATGGGACTATCTCCCCAGGCTTTCACTCTGACCATAACCCCCGCGTAGATTCATCTATGTCTCTGTGCAAGGAGGGAGCATCAGAAGGGATGCACAGTTTTATATCAATGTTTCCGAACTGTTTCACTGGAGCTTGAATCCACGGTTTTATCACAATTATTCTCGTCAAGTGGCTCATGCGTTGCTGGGGAGTCTTACCTGGTCATTAATTTCCGTGATGACCCTGGGCATAGCTTACCCAGGGCAGGGGCTGACAAGAGGTCAGTCTCAGCCTGAACACCGTGCTGGCCCGAGGTTGCAGGGCAGAGCAGATTGGAGGGAGTGATAACCCACCCTCCCAGCCGATTGTGGTCACTTCCATCTCAACAAGCTCCTTCGTCATGTGTCCCTCAGTGCAGACGGCGGTCTGTAGCTGAGCGGGAAAGGCGTGGGAACATTGACCCGGCAGTAGGCCATTCAGCCCCTCGAGCCTGCACGGCCATTCACTGAGGTCATGGCTGATCCATGGCCTAGCGCCATATTCCTACCTTGGGGCCCATATCCCTTGACATGCTCATCTATCTCAGTGCTGCCACCAACTACATGCATGTTCTTACACAAGGTGTGGACGTTACTATCTGGGACAGTATTTATTACCTCTTCCGTAATTGCCCACATAGAGGAGGTGGGGGGGGGGGGGGGGGGGTGAGCTGCCATCTTGAACCACAAGCAGCACCCCCCAATAGGGTAGGGACACAGTCAAGCTAGTGAGGGGGGAGAGCTGTTCCCGATGTACTGAAGGTGTGCCTGACATTGGTCCGAGTTGGGACTGTCACGGGGAGGCTCTGGGGGAATTTCCAGGGACAGGCGCTCCCCTCCACCCTCCCCCTCCCCCTCCCCCTCCCCCCATGTCTGCCATCTCTCGTCCTTCTTGCGGGGGGAGGTGGAGGTGGCGGGTTTGGAAGCTGCTGCCAGTCCGAGGAGCCTGATCAAGTCGCTGCAGTGCGCCTTGCAGATGATGCCCACTGCTGCTGCTGTGTGTCTGTGGGGGAAAGAGGGAGTGTTGAAGGTGGGGAGCAGCGTCTCAATCGAGCAGGTGCCGATCGCGGACAGTGTTGAGCTTCTTGAGTGTTGTCGGAGCTGTCTCCACCCTCTCCCCGTCTAGGGTGAGTGGGGAGTATTCCTTCACCCTCCCTGACTCGTGCCTCATTGATGGTGGGACAGGCTTTTGAGGGGGGGGGAGTCAGGAGGGGAGTTCCCCGCTGCAGGATTCCCAGCCTCTAACCTGCTCCTGGAGCCACAGGATCGATATGGGGCTGGGGTCCGGGTTCAGTTTCTGCTCAATGGGAACCCCCAGGATGTTGATAGTGGGGAGGGGGTGAGCGGGGATTCAGTGACAGTAACGCCATTGAACGTCAAGGGGGCGATGGTTAGATTCTCTCTCAATGGGAACCCCCAGGATGTTGATAGTGGGGGGGGGGGAGGGGGGGATTCAGTGACGGTAACACCATTGAACGTCAAGGGGGCGATGGTTAGATTCTCTCTCAATGGGAACCCCCAGGATGTTGATAGTGGGGGGGGGGGGAGGGGGGATTCAGTGATGGTAATGCCATTGAACGTCAAGGGGGCGATGGTTAGATTCTCTCTCAATGGGAACCCCTAGGATGTTGATAGTGGGGGGGGAGGGGGGATTCAGTGACAGTAACACCATTGAACGTCAAGGGGGCGATGGTTAGATTCTCTCTCAATGGGAACCCCCAGGATGTTGATAGTGGGGGGAGGGGGAATTCAGTGATGGTAACACCATTGAACGTCAAGGGGGCGATGGTTAGATCTCTCTCTCAATGGGAACCCCCAGGATGTTGATAGTTGGGGGGGGGGGATTCAGTGACGGTAACACCATTGAACGTCAAGGGGGCGATGGTTAGATTCTCTCTCAATGGGAAACCCCCAGGATGTTGATATTGGGGAGGGGAGGGGGGGATTCAGTGATGGTAACGCCATTGAACATCAAGGGGGCGATGGTTAGATTCTCTCTCAATGGGAACCCCCAGGATG